>NW_011889128.1:727149-741312 GCF_000151845.1 Pteropus vampyrus | reverse complement strand
TTGGTAGAATTCACTGGTGAAGCCATCTGGTTCTGAACTTTTACTTTTTGGTAGGTTTTGACGATGTTTCAATTTCCATACTGCTGATCGGTCTATTTAGATTTTCCAGTTTTTCTTGATTCAGTCTAGGAAGGTTGTATCTTTCTAAGTACTGGTCCATTTCTTCTAGGTTATTCAATTTGGTGTTATATACTTTTTCATAGTATTCTTGCATGATCCTTTGTATTTCTGCAGTGTCTGTTGTAATTTCTCCTCCTTCATCCCTGATTTTGTTTATTTGTGTCTTTTCTCTTTTTTTCTTGAGTGAGTCTAGCCAGGGGTTTGTCAATTTTATTAGCCTTCTCAAAGAACCAGCTCTTTGTTGCATTTATTTTTTCTATCTTTTTTGTTTGTTTGTTTTCAATTTCATTTATTTCTGCTCTAATTTTGATTATTTCTTTCCTTCTGCTGACTTTAGGCTTCATTTGTTCTTTCTTTTCTAGTTTTTTAAAGATGAAGTGTTAGGTTGTTTATTTGGGCCTGTTCTTGTTTTTGGAGATAGGCCCGTAATGATATGAACTTTCCTCTTATGGCTGCTTTTGCCGTGTCCCAAAAGTTTTGTTGATATGTTGTACTATCATTAACATTTGTTTCTATGTATCTCTTGACCTCTCTTTTTATTTCTTCTCTGACCCAGTCATTCTTCAGTAATGTATTATTTAATCTCCATGTATTTGTGGTTCTTCCTGCTTCTTTTTACAGTATATCTCCAGTTTCAAAGCATTATGATCAGAGAATATGGTTGGTATGATTTCAGTCCTCTTATATTTGTTGAGGCTATATGTGGTCAATTGTTCCAAGTGTACTAGAGCAGAATGTATAAGCAGCTGTTTTGGGATGGAAGGCTCTGTAAATGTCAATTATGTCCCGTTGGACTAAAGTATTCTTTAAGGATGTTATTTCCTTATTGATTTTCTGTTTGGATGATCTGTCCATATCAGATAGTGGGGTATTTAGGTCTCCTACTATGATAGTGTTTTGGTCTGTTTCTCCCTTTAGTTCTGTTAGTAATTGCTTTACATGTTTTGGGGCTCCCTAATTGGGAACATAAGTATTAATAAGTGTTATGTCTTCTTGGTGCATGATTCCCTTTATCATTATGAAGTATCCCTCAGTATATTTCCTTATTTTTTTATTTTGAAGTCTAGTTCTTCTGATATTAGTATTGCTACTAGCACTTTTCTCTGAATGCCATTTGCTCAAAATAGTATTTTCCACCGTTTCACTTTAAGTCTATATTCGTCTTTTGAGCTGAGATGTGTCTCCTGGAGGCAGCATATAGTTGGGTTTTGTTTTTTGATCCAATCTGCAACTCTGTGCCTTTTTACTGGTGAGTTCAATCTATTAACATTTAGGGTGATTATTGAACTATGAGGTCTTATAGCCATTTTATCTTTTGCTTTCTGGTAGCTCAGTGTTTCCATTGCTTGTTTGTCCTTGTGTTCTGTTTTTTTTTTTTTTTTTTTTTTTTTTTTTTTTTTTTTTTTTATTTTGGTTGGGTTTTGTGAGTTTTCCTTCTGGTCCTTCTTGTTTTATGCTACATATAGTCATCTATTTTCTTCTGTGTGTGCCTTATCTCCATTCCCCTTTGCAAATTTGGATCTTTGAATCCTCCCCTTTTCTGTCATTGTTGTCTCAATTTGTCCCTATGTGTACTGAATGTTCATTACTATCTTGCTATAGAAAATCTCTTCTTACTGTTTAAGCTTATAATGCCCTATTCTTAGTAAGGGTTGCACTCCTCTGCTTCTATTAGCTTGTTAGTCGCCTTATAAATTATGTATTTTTTTTTGATAATTTTGTTTTAGGTGAGCTGACCCCTTTCAGTATTTCTTGTAGGGCAGGCCTCGTAGTGGAGAATTCCCTCAATTTTTGTATGTCTGGAAAGGTCTTAATTTCTCCTTCATATCTAAAGGAGAGCTTAGCTGGATACATTATTCTTGGCTGTAGTCCTTTCATTTAATAGTTTGAATATTCGATTCCACTCCTTCTGGATTGTAAGATTTGTGCTGAGAAATCCAATGATACCGAATGGGTTTTCTTTTATAGGTTATTGTCTCTTTTCCCTGGCTGTCCTGAGAATTCTTTCTTTGTCACTGATTTTTGATAATTTTAATACAATATGTCTTGGCGAAGGCCTTTCTGGGTTGAGATAATTGGGTGTTCTGTTGACTTCCTGAATTCTAAGCTCCAGCTTGTTCCTTAGATTTGGGACATTCTCGGCAACTATTTGTCCGAAAATGCTTTCTAATCCCTGCTCCTTTTCCTCCCCTTTGAGAATGCCCATTATTATTGTTTCCTCTCCTGATGGTGTCAGGGCCGAACGGATATGCGGCTACACCTAGTGTCAGTGTCAGCAGAATTGCTGATTGAGAAGGGAAGGTTCCATGGTGAGAAGCCCAGTTGGAAGAATGCACAAGAGGCAGATTTGAGGCTGAATCGGCAGGCACCAACTTTATTGTGTGGAGCGCACTTCCGTTGGGAAGTGCAGTTCTATTGGGGAGTGCAGTCTATTGCATGGGGTACACAGTCTTGTGCATACTTCTCCTGATCCCTTTTCTTGTGCTCCCCTTCTGCTTTCCCCTTCTTCTCTCCAGGGGACCGCATGGCTCCTCACATAGCAGAGTACAATAGTGGCATTCAGCCACACATGCGTAATACAATAAGCTGAAGTATGTTTACATACTTTCTAAATCCGGAGTCCTATTCCTAGCCGCAGGCCTGGATCACAGCCAGACCTAGGGCCAGTCAGGCCTTGGATCAGCCAGGCCTTGGATAACAGCCAGACCTTGGATCACAGTCAGACCTTAGGCCAGCCAGGCCTGGTGCCCACAGATGGTATCAGCTAGTTCTTGTATTTCTCTTTCACTGTTTTTCATTCTTCAGTTTCTCTCTTCTTTCTTCTGATTTATTTCTAGATTTCTGTCTTCTATATCACTGATCCTTTTCTCCATTTGGTCGACTCTATTTCCCAAGCTTGCTCTTTCATTTTTCGACACTTTCAGTGTGCTCTTCATCTCCTGAAATTTTTATTTGGTTCTTTTTTAGCTTTTCAATCTCCTTGCTAAAGTACTCATTCTGCTGATTTAGTTGTTTTTTCAGTTCCTGAAATTGTTGATATGAATTGTTTTGGATCTCAGATTTTTTTTTTCAGAAGTACCATCCTGAATTCTCTGTCATTTAAGTTGCATATTTCTATATTTGTAAGCTTCTTTTCTGGAGATTTTTTTCTTTCTTTCTGAGATGCCTTGTCACCTTGGTTGTTCATGGTGTTTAATGGACTATTTCTCTGCCTGGGCGTTAACGGAAGTGTATTCTAGAAAGAAGATTTATTATATAAAGATCTTTTCCAGAAAGAAGATTTATTATATAAAGATCTTTTCCAGAAAGAAGATTTATTATATAAAGATCTTTTCCAGAAAGAAGATTTATTATATAAAGATCTCTCTTTAGCCTGTTGCAAAGAAGGCGTTTTTCTTTTGGTTTCCAGTAGGTGGGGTCTAAGCCTCTTGGATCTCTGCTTTGTATAAAGTCTCAATAGTGCCTTTTTTTTCTTATAGATATTTAATCATGCTTGCTACCCTCAGTGTCAGTCCCTGTCAGTGTTAGCGACAGTTTCAGAAGTGTTTGCTCAGATTCCTTTGGGGCTCCATGGTGATCAGTCTCAGAGGATATGGGGCAGGTTCCCTCTGGGTTGGGGGATAGGCTTACAGCTCAGCCTCATGTTTTGCAACCCGGCTGGTAATAATCAACTGTTATTTCTCTGCTGTACTTGCTTCTTTGCTGTCCCCACTTCTCTGCTTTCACTCTGATCCTTGGGCACTGCTGCTGGCTGCATGGAGCTCACAGCTCTTCCAGGCAGGGTTGTTCAGGGAACCCACCCCTTCCTCCTGCAGGGAGCTTTGGCTGTGAGAGGCAACTTCTTTGTTTCCTCCAGTCTACTGCCTCAGGCCTGGGGTTCTGACCTGTGGTAGCTCTTATGTGCAGATTCCATGCTCAGACATGCTGGTGTGCAGTTTTTATGTTTTTTTTTTTTTGTTGTTGTTGTTGAGTTTTAGATATTCAGCTTATCGTTGTCTCAAGGGAAGAGATCTGGGAAGTCTCTCACTCCACTATGTTTCTGACGTCACTCACAGGTTGCCTTGTCAATTTGTTGATGATTTCTTTTGTTGTGCACATGTTTTTTAGTTTGATGTAGTTCTCTTGTTTATTTTTGCTTTTGTTGCCTTTGCTTTTGGTGTCAAATCTAACAAAATCATCACTAAGACTGATGAATGTCAAGGAGCTTACTGCCTATATTTTCTTCTTGGAGTTTTATGATTTCAGGTCTTATGTTTAAATATTTAATCCCTTTTGGATTGATTTTTATGTATGGTGTAGGATAGTAGTCCAGTTTCATTCTTTTGCATATGGCTTTCCAGTTTCCCCAGCACTATTTGTTGAAGGGACTGTCCTTTCCCCATTGTACATTCTTGTCTCCTTTGTTGTAAATT
The DNA here is from genome assembly GCF_000151845.1 of Pteropus vampyrus. Lineage (NCBI taxonomy): Eukaryota > Metazoa > Chordata > Mammalia > Chiroptera > Pteropodidae > Pteropus > Pteropus vampyrus. Next base: position 736,780 of record NW_011889128.1, on the reverse strand, counting down.
AATTGATCATATTATAAGCTTATTTCTGGGCTCTCTATTCTGTTCCATTGGTTTATGTGCCTGTATTATACTATTTTTCCAATATCATACTATTTTGATTACTATAACTTTGCAATATAATTTGAAGTCAAGAAGTATAATGCCTCTAAATTTGTTCATCTTTCTCAAAATTGCTTTAGTTATTTGGGGTGTTTTGTATTTCCATACAAATTCTAGGATTGTTTGCTTTATTTATGTGAAAAATGCCACTAGAATTTTGATTGGGATTACATTGAAGCTGTAAGTTTCTCAATTCTGTTCTATCCTCTTTCCCAGAATGGTCCCTTGCTGGGTGCTGTGGGGAGCTTTGACTGGGCTGGTGGAGCCTTTCTTCATATGCCAGAGGATAAAATCACCTTCATCAACACAACCAGGGTAGATTCAGACATGAATGATGCTTACTTGGGTAAGTGAAGGGAATAGGAGTACTCTAAGAAGGGGTCAAGATGTGGCATAACTCAACCAGTGTTGATATTGAATCTTTCATAGAATTTTGGGATAGCTTTAAAGAAGACATTTCAAAATTTCATTTAATTATGTTAGCAAAGGGGAATATAGTGTGGGGTCCAGTTACTCCAACCTACCAAACATGGGACTGCCCCTTCTCAAGGGATAGGCCTGCTAGAAGTGTTAGAGTCTGTGAGGAAAAATGTTTCTCTTGGATCACCATCTTTAGGTTATGCTACCGAAGTCATCTTGCGAGGCCAAGTGCAAGCCCTGGTTCTGGGAGCACCTCGATATCAGCATACTGGTCTAGTGATGATGTTCAGACAGAATGCTGGTGCCTGGGAGACCAACACTCTTATCAAGGGCAGCCAGGTGAGTGCAGATCATGTGGATTATGAATGTGCAAATAAAGGCACCCTGGATCCTGAGAGATTCCAGGACTGGCATCACCAGGTGCCATGGGTAGCAGTGCTTTATAAAGGAACCTTTAGAGGGTTTTGAGCTGGAGACTCATAGGATCAGCTTTGCATTTGAGAATGTTGTATCCTCACTTTTCTAACAACAATAAATAACACTTGATTTATGCAGAGCTCTCTATAAGTCTACCTGTGTACAGAGCTGGTATTTGACAATACATAACCAGTATAGCCATATTAGTTATTAAAATATTGAAATAATTTTATATCTGTTAATAAGTAGCTGTTTCCCTGAGGTATCCCCTCTCCCTATGCACACTAGCTCCTTCCTCATTACTCTTGAAACTTCCCCAGCAATTACGAGGTCAGGCACCTCAGGGGACCTCTAGGACCTATTTCAGCTAAGTCCCTGATCAATTCTTGAGCAGTCCTAACAGTTCAATACTTTAAATAACATCCCTGCAAAAGCAGTGTGATTGAATCTTATGATGTGTGTGAGGCAACAATCTTTAGTCAAAATCATCCTTGCAAATTCCTAAAATAAGACTGTACCCATGATATCGTGCCTGTAGTTCTGTGTATATTCTTTTAATTTTCATCTGTGGTTCTCTTTAGCCTGCAATTAATGCATCATATGTGGATGACCAGTTTACTCTAATACCTGAACAAGCTTGTCATAATTCTTTGTCAATAGTCACATTCTCCATATGATCTTTAAAGGTTTTACAAACACATATTGGCTGCTGATGGTGTCAGTGCTTGGAACATATAAGGGATGGGGTGGGGGAGAATGTGTAGGGGAATTCCAGGAAGTCAAGTGTGGATGTGATGCCACTTCTCTGTTTTGTGTGTGTTCCAGGATCATATGGGGAAGATTGGTTGGTAAACTCCCCCACCACACACAGATATTATGCATGCAAATTTCAATCAAGGGTGATAAATAAACTGAGACAATGTGAGTGTTATGAGAGCAAAGGGGAGGGGCACCTACACAAGAGCATTAGGGAAGGCTTCTTGAAGGAAGTGACAGCTAAGGTAGAACTAGAGAAGTGAAGAGTGAGGAAAGAAAAGAGTCAGAGGAATGAAAAAGCATGAGTTTAGAGTGTGTGTATATGGGGGTGGAGGAGTATGGGAGAAAACACTGGAAAGAAAAGTAGGAAACAGATTCATCTTAAATTTATTGACTCCCTCTATTTCTACTGCTATCAGCCTGGTTCAGGCCATCATCATCTTTTCTGTGGACCTACCGGTAGCCCCCTTACTGCTCTCCTAAAATTCCATGCTGCCTTGCTCTAATCCATACTTTAAATAACATCCCTGCAAAAGAAGAAGAGTGAACTTTCTAGAGGAAACTATATCAGTCTTCAATTTAAGACCCTTTGTTGACTACACACCAATATGCAATAACGATTTAAAATTCCTCAACAAAATCCAGTTGACTCTTGAACAATATGAGTTTGAACTGTGTAGATCCACCTTTTTTTCAATAACTATATATGAAAAAATTTTTGGAGATTTCTGACAATTTGGAAAAACTCACAGATAAACTATAGAGCCTACAAATATTGAAAAAATTAAGAAAAAGTTAAGTGTGTCATGAACGCATATAATATTATGTATATAACATGTAAAATATGTGTTAATCAACAGTTTATGTTGTCAGTAAGGCTTCAATAGTTAAGTTTTTGAGAGTCAAAAGTTATACATGAATTTCATTTACATGGGGGATTGAAATGTTGTTCAAGGGTCAACTGTATTAGCAAATTGAATCCAGCAATCTATAGAAAGGATAATACTCATGATCAAGTGTGGTTTATCCCAGGAATGCAAGGCTTGTTAACAGTGAACTTTGGGAATATATTAAAAAACACCGGAGATATACTAAAGAACACTCAATTTTATACTTTAAAATGGTGAATTTTATGTTTGTAAATTTTATCTCAATTAGAAAAGCTATTCTGAATAAAACAATCAATGTAGTTCATCATAACAATAGACTGGAAAAGAAAAAACATAGTAATATTAATAGGTACAGAAAAAGAATTTGACAAAATGCAATATCCTTTCATAATATTTAGTTCTCAGCAAACTAAGAACTAAAGGAAACATTCTTAGTTCCTGAGAAACAGTAAATTTATAAAAAAAATCTACAGCTAGCATCATATTTAAAAGTAAAAGAGAACATTTTTCTCCTAAAATTGGAAAGAAGCCAAGAATATCTATTTTCATTGGTTTTATTCCACATTGTATTGGAGATGTGGCCAGTGCAGTAAAGCAAGAAAAAAGGCAGAGAAAGTATATGGAGTAGAAAGGAGAAAATAAGATTGTCTCTATTTGCAGATGACATGATTGTTTGCATGGAAAATCCCAAAGAATCTACAAAAACTACTATACCTAGTAAGTTATTTCAGTAAGTTCTCAGGATACAAGATCAACATATAAAAATCAGTTGTATTTCTATACTAGCAATGAACACTTGGAAATTTAAATTATAAAACCAGTAGTGTTTATAATAACACCAAAGACTGTGAAATACTTAGATGTAAATCTAACAAAATGTGTGCAATATCCGTATGCTGAATACTACAGAACCTAATAAGAGAAATCAAAGACATAAATAAATGAAGAGATATTTTGTATGTGAACCGAAAGACTCAATATTGTTAAGATGTCAGTTCACCCCAAGTTGATCTATAGATTCAACCCAAGTCGATCTATAGATTCAACCCAAGTCCAATCAAAATCTTAGTAGTGTGTTTTGTATAACTGACAAACTGATTCTAAGATTTATGTGGAAAATTATAGAAAGTAGAATTTCCAAAACAGTTTTGAAAAAGAACTTAGATAAATACCATTAAGTATTTAGTGGAGGAGTCATATACTGCCTGATTTCAAGACTTACTATAAAGTTGCAATAATCAAGACACTGTATTGGCAAAAGGATGGAAATGAAGATCAGTGGAACAGAATAAACCTGAAATAGATTGACACATATGTAGTCAGTTGATTTTCTTTTTTTAAATTCATTTTTTAATTACAGATGACGTACAATATTATATTAGTTTCAGGTGTACATCATAGTTATCAGACATTTATCTACCTTACAAAATGATCACCCTGATAAGTCTAGTACCCTTCTAATACCATACATAGTTATTAAAATATTTTTGACCATATTCCTTATGCTGTACTTTACATGTCTGTGACTATTTTTATAACTGGCAATTTGTACTTCTTAATCTCTTTTACCTTTTTTCACTCATCTTCCTGTCTCCTCCTATCAGGCAGCCACCAGTTTGTATCTATGAGTTTGTTTCTGTTTTGTTTGTTCACTTACTTTGTTTTATTAGATTTTACATACAAGTGAAATCATATGGTGTTTGTCTTTCTCTGTATGACTTATTTAACATAGCAGAATATCCTCTAGCTCCATCCATGTTGTTGCGAATGGTAAGATTTCATTCTTTATTTTTATGACTGAGTAACATTGTATATATGTACCACTTCTACTTTATCCATTCACCTATCATGGATGTGTAGGTTGGTTCCATATCTTGGCTATTGTAAATAATGCTGAAATGAACATGCATGTATCTTTTCAAATTAGTGTTTCAGTTTTCTTCAGATAAATTCCCAGAAGTGAAATTGCTGAGTCATATAACAGTTCCTTATGTTTTGTGTATTAACCCCTTCTTGGATATATCATTGGTGAATACTTTTTCCTGTTCTGTAGGTTGTCTTTTCATTTAGCTTATGATTTCCTTTGCTGGGCAAAAACTTTTTAGTTTAATGTAGTCCCATTTGTTTACTTTTTCTTTTGTTTCCCTTGCTTTGAGAGACATATCCAAAAAATATTTTGCTAAGAACAATGTCAAAGAGTTTACTATGTTTTCTTTTAGGGGTTTTATGATATCAGGTCTTAGGTTTAAGTCTTTAATTCATTTTCAGTTTATTTTTATATATGGTGCAAGAAAGTGGTCTATTTTTATTTTTTCTTGCATGATGTATCTGTCCAGTTTTCCCAATCCCATTCACTGAAGACACTGTCTTTACCTTATTGTATATTCTTGCCTCCTTTGTCATAGATTAATTGACCATTTAGGAATGGGTTTATTTTCTGGGTGTCTATTCTGTTCCATTGATCTATGTGTCTGTTTTTATCTCGATATCACACTGTTTTGATCACTATGGCCTCGTAGTTTATGTAATACCTCCAACTTTGTTCTTTCTCAAGATTGCTTTGGCTATTTGGGGTCTTTTGTGGTACCATGTACATTTTAGGATTATTTGTTTGAGTTTTGGGAAAAATGCCATTGATATTTTGATAGGTATTACATTGAATCTGTAGATTGTTTTGGGTAGTATGAACATTTTAACAATGTTAGTTCTTCCTATCCATGAGCATAGTCTTCCATTTATTTGTCTCTTCTTCAATTTATTTCTTTAATGTCTTACAGTTTTCCAAGTACAGGTTTTTACCTCCTTTGTTAAATTTATTCCTAGGTACTTTTTTTTTGATGCAATTGTAAATGGATTTTTTTTTTTTACTTTCTCTTTCTGATAGTTCATTATTGGTGTATAAAAATGCAACTGATTTCTGAATATTAATTTTGTATCTTGCTCTTTTCTGAATTTATTTATTAGTTCTAACAGTTTTTTTGTGGAATCTTTTATTTACAGCTTTTTTGAAATATAATAGACAATTAGTTTCTCATATTTACAGTGTAAAATTCAATGACTTTTTTTCAATTATAGTTGGCATATAATAATTAGTTTCACTTGTACAGTATAGTGATTAGAGATCTATATAACTAACAAAGTGATCATCCCAATAAATCTAGTACCCCTCTGCCCCTTACATATTTATCAAAACATTGCTGACTATTTTTCTTATGCTACACTTTATATCTCCAGGATTATTTGGTAACTATCCATTTGTACTTCTTAATCCCTTTGTCCTTTTTCACTGATCACCCCCCCAAATCCCCTCCCATCTAGTAGCCCTTAAAATATTCTTTGTATCTATGAGTTTGTTTCCATTTTTGTTGTTATTGTTTATTTTGTTCTTTAGATTCCACATGTATGTGAAATCATGTGACAACTGTCTTTTTCTATCTGACTTACTTCATTTAGCATAATACCCTCTAGGTCCATCAAGGTAATATCTTTTTCTATTCCCTTACTTTTAGTCTGCATGTGTCTTTTAATCTGAAGTGAGTCTCTTATAGGCAGCATATGCAAGGGTCTTGTTTTCTTACCCATTCAGCCACACTACCTTTTGGTTGGAGTACTTAATTCTTTTCCATTTGAGGTACTTATTGATAGATATGTAGTTATTACCATTCTTTATTCATGTTTTTGATAGTTTTTTGTTTTTTTGTTTTTTTTTTTGTTTTTTTTACTCTAAAGAAGTTCCTCCAACATTTCTTGTAATATTGGCTTGGTGATGATGAATTTCTTTAGGGGTGTGTGTGTGTGTGTGTGTGTGTGTGTGTGTGTGTGTGTGCGTATGTGTGTGCAGGAAGCTCTTTATCAGTCTTTTGACCTAAATAATAGCTTTGCTGAATAAAGTATTCTTGGTTGTAGATCTTGGGTTTTCATCACTTTAAATATTTTGTGCCAAGCCTTTCTGCTCTGCAAAGTTTCTTTTGAGAAACCAGCTGTCAGTCTTATGGGTGCTCCCTTGTAGGTAACTAATTGCTTTTCTCTTGCTGCTTTTAAGATTCTCTCTTTGTATTTAATGTTTGGCATTTCAATTATGATGTGTCTTGGTGTGGTCCTCTTTGGGTTCATCTTTTTTGGGACACTAAGTTTCCTGGGGTTGTATGTCTATTTCTTTCACCAGGTTAGAAAAGTTTTCTATCATTATTTCTTCATATAAGTTTTCTGCTTCTTGTTCTCTTGCTTCTCCTTCAGGTACCCCTATAATGCAGATGTTATTATATTTAATTTTGTCCCATAGGCTCTTTAAATTATTATAATATTCTTGGATTCTTTTTTTTTCTGTTCTGATTGAGTGCCCTCCACTTTCCCATTCTCTATATTGATAATTCGATCCTCCACTTCATTCATTCTGTTGATTCCCTCTAATATACTCTTCATCTCAGATAATGTATTCTTCATTTATGACTGGTTCCCTTTTATAATTTCCATTTCCATTTTTATGTTTTTTATCTCTTTGTTAAAGTTCTCATTGAACTCATCTATACTTCCCCTAAGTTTATTGAACATCTTTATAATCAGTGTTTTGAACTCTGCATCTATTACATTGCTTGACTCCATTTTTCCTGGATCTCTGTTCTGTTCTCTCATATGGTTTCTGCTTCTTTGTCTTCTCATTTTGCCTGCCTTTCTGTGTCTGTTTCTATGTACTAAGCAAAACTCCTAAGTCTCCCGGTCTTATTAATGTGGCTTTGTGTAATAGGTGTTCAGCAGCACAATCTTAAGAGGGGTCTAGCTGCAGGTCAAGTTTAACCCCAGCCTGTGCCCATCCAGGGCCACCCGTTAAGATTCAGCAAGCAATCCACAGATGCTATGCTTATAGTTGCCTCAAGAAACCATACCAGAAACTGAGGTCAGCTGCCACCAGTGTGGGTCTTGGAGTTGACTCAGCAAGGAGCACTGGACTCGTGGAGGATACCACTGGATGTCTCTTAGGTGGGGCCACGAGTTGGGGGAGGTGGAATTTCAGGGAATCCTCTTGGCAGAGCGACCTGTGTTATACAGTTTGATGACGTCTCATCTATACCTGCTTCTGCAGATGCACACTGGGAGTTGGGAGGGCTGAACAGAGAACAATGGATGCCTCCAGCACTTCTGCCTGGGAGAAAGCCTCACCTCCAGCCCTCACTCCAACAACTCAGTGTTCTCCTTTAAGACCCTAGTGCTCCCCGCCGGCACCCAGGCAGCCAACCTGGTGCTGGTGCTCAGAGTAAGAGAGTCTGTCACCTCAAAATTCTGTTTGTGGACACAGCCCCTTTAAAAGGAATGTCCGCAGATGCTGGCTGCAGCTGTTGTAGCTTCCGTCCCACTCAGCAGCTTGGGACTAAGCAGCCTTGTGTCTCACCCCCTTCTACTCCCTTCCATTGCAGGGTGATTTCTTATTTCTCTCATAGTTCTGGTGCTTCTGTTTATTTAAACCCCAGGCAACTCTGCTTGCTGTTTGCTCCTTATTTTGTTACAACTTTGTCATGGTCACAAGAGAAGTACAAAGCCTCTATCATCTACATCTCCTCCCTACCACCCTGCCCCCAATCTCTTTTGTAGAATCTTTTGTTTCTTTTTCTTGTCTGATTGTTGTGGCTAAGACTTCCAATACTATGTTGAATAAAAATGATGAAAGTGGATGTCCTATCCTATTCCTGATTAAAAAACACTTTCAGCTTTTCACTGTTGAGTTCGATGTTAATTGTAGGTTTGTTATATGTATCTTTTATTATGTTGGGTTAGGTTTCCACTATTTCCTCTTCTCTGAGAGTTTTTTTTCATAAATGGGTGCTATATTTTGGCAAATGATTTATCTACATCTATTGATATGATCGTATGATTTTTATCTTTCATTTTGTTTATGCGTGTATTATGTTAATTGATTTGCAGATATTGAACCAAACTTGCATCTCAGGAATAAATCCCACTTGTTTGTGGCATATAGTCTTTTTATTTTTTATTTTTAAAAATTTTTTATTAAGTTTATTGGGGTAACATTGGTTAATACAATTATATAACTTTCAGGTGTACATTATCATTTGACATATGTATGTTCTATTGTATGTTCACCACCCAAAATTCAGTTTCCTTCAGCTACCATATATTTGATCCCCTTGATCAACTTCACCCTCCCCCTAAGCCCCTATATTTGACTCCCTTTACCCAGTTTACCTTCTCCCTCCTCCCCCATCCCACTAGTAACCACTACTCTATAGTCCTCTTAACCACTAACCTATAGTCCATGTCCATGAATCTCTGTTTGTTTGTCCTGCTCATTTGTTGCTTTTAGGTTTATATCCCACATATAAGTGATATCATGTGATTTTCAACTTTTTCTGTCTGGCTTATTTCACTTAGTATGATTATCTTGCGATCCATCCATGTTGTCACAATGGCAGTATTTCATCTCTTCTTATGGCTGAGTAATATTCCATTGTATATATGTACCACAGCTTCTTTAGCCAATCATCTATCGTAGGACACTTTGGTTGCTTCCATGTCCTGGCCACTGGAAATAATGCTGCTCTGAACATCGGTGTGCAAATATCTTTTCAGATATGAATTTTCAAGTCTTTGGGGTAAATACCCAGTAGAGGGATTGTTGAATCATATGGTAGATCAATTCTTAGTTTTTTGAGGAATCTCCATACTATTTTCCATAGTGGCTGTACCAATATGCAGCCCCACCAGCAGTGTATGATGGTTCCTTTTTCTCTGTATCCTCTCCAACATTTATTATTACTTGTCCTATTGATTATAGCTATTCTAACAGATGTGAGATGGTATTTCATTGTGGTTTTGATTTGCATTTCCCTAATAGCTAGTGATGTTGAACATCTTTTCATATATTTGTTTGCCATTTGTATGTTCTCTAGGGAGAAATGTCTGTTTAGGTCCTCTGCCCATTTTTTGATTGGATCGTTTTTTGTTGTTGTTGGTGTTATTGAGTTTTATGAGTTCTTCATATATTTTGGATATTAGGCCCTTATTGGAGGTGTTGCTTGCAAATATATTTTCCCATT
>NW_011889128.1:726472-727099 GCF_000151845.1 Pteropus vampyrus | reverse complement strand
GGATGGTTCTCTCTTTATCTTATTGATGATTTTTTTTTGCTGAGCAGAAGCTTTTTAGTTTGATGTAGTCTCATTCATTTACTTTTGCTTTTACTCCCCTTGTCTTTGAGGCCAAATTCATAAAGTCCTATTTAAGTCCAAGGTTCTTGAATTTAGTTCTTATTTTTTCTTCTATGCATTTTATTGTTTCAGGTCTTATATTCAGGTCCTTAATCTATTTTGAGTTAATTTTGGTGTGTGGTAATAGACAACAGTCTAGTTTCATTCTTTTTCAGGTGGTTTTCCAGTTTTCCCCACATCATTTATTGAAGAGGCTTTCCTTTCTCCACTGAATGTTTTTGGCTTCTTTGTCGAAAATTATTTGCCCATATAAATATGAGGTTACTTCTGGACTCTCGATTCTGTTCCACTGTGTGTGTTCGTATGTCTGTTTTGTTGCCAATACCATGCCATTTTGATTACTGTCGCTTTGTAGTATAATTTAAAGTCAGGCAGAGTGATGCCTCCAGCCTCATTCTTTTTTCTCAAGATGGCTTTGGCAATTGGAGGTCTTTTGTGCTTCCATACAAATCCGATAAATTTTTGTTCTATTTCTTTAAAAAAATGCCGATGAGATTTTGATGGGGA
>NW_011889128.1:689196-726422 GCF_000151845.1 Pteropus vampyrus | reverse complement strand
TTTGTTCTATTTCTTTAAAAAAATGCCGATGAGATTTTGATGGGGACTGCATTAAATCTGTATAATGCTTTAGGTAATATGGTCATTTTAACTACGTTAATTCTTCCAATCCGAGAACACGGAATATCTTTCCATTTCTTTGTATCTTCTTCTATTTCTTTTAATAGGGTCTCATAGTTTTCATTATATAAGCCTTTCATTTGTTTTATCAGATTTATTCCTAGGTATTTTATTCTTTTGTTGCAATTGCAAAAGGAATGATTTTTTTCCACTTTGTTTCTGATGCTTCATTATTAGAGTATAGGAATGCTATGGATTTTTGAATGTTGATTTTATATCCAGAAAATTTACTGTATTTGCTTACTGTTTCTAGTAGTGTTCTTGTAAAGTCTTTAGGGTTTTCTATATAGAGGATTATGTCATTCGCAAATAGTGACAGTTTGACTTCTTCGTTTTCTATTTGGAAGCCTTTTATATCTTTCTCTTGCCTGATTGCCCTCGCTAGGACCTCCAAATTTATATCGAATAACAGTGGCGATAGTGGACAGCCTTGCCTTGTTCCTGATCTCAGAGGGACTGTTTTTAGTGTATCACCAATAAGTATAATGTTGGCTGAGGGCTTGTCATATATGGCCTTTATTATGTTAAGGTACTTTCCTTCTATACAGATTTTGTTAAGTGTTTTTTATCATAAATGAATGCTGTATCTTGTCGAAGGCTTTTTCTGCATCTATTGATATGATCATATGAGCCTTATTTTTTAATTTGTTTATATGGTGTATCACATTAATTGATTTGCGTATGCTGAACCATCCCTGTGCCTCTGGAATGAAGTCGACTTGATTGTGGTGTATAATCCTTTTAATATGTTGCTGTATTCGGTTAGTTAGTATCTTATTTAGGATTTTTGCATCCGTGTTCATGAGAGATATTGGTCTGTAGTTTTCTTTTTTTCTTTTTGTTATCTTTACTAGGTGTTGGTATCAGGATAATGTTGGCCTCATAAAATGTGTTGGGAAGTATTGTCTGCTCTTCTATTTTTTGGAAGCGTTTGAGGAGACTAGGTATTAAATCTTCTTTGAACGTTGGTAGAATTCACTGGTGAAGCCATCTGGTTCTGAACTTTTACTTTTTGGTAGGTTTTGACGATGTTTCAATTTCCATACTGCTGATCGGTCTATTTAGATTTTCCAGTTTTTCTTGATTCAGTCTAGGAAGGTTGTATCTTTCTAAGTACTGGTCCATTTCTTCTAGGTTATTCAATTTGGTGTTGTATACTTTTTCATAGTATTCTTGCATGATCCTTTGTATTTCTGCAGTGTCTGTTGTAATTTCTCCTCCTTCATCCCTGATTTTGTTTATTTGTGTCTTTTCTCTTTTTTTTCTTGAGTGAGTCTAGCCAGGGGTTTGTCAATTTTATTAGCCTTCTCAAAGAACCAGCTCTTTGTTGCATTTATTTTTTCTATCTTTTTTGTTTGTTTGTTTTCAATTTCATTTATTTCTGCTCTAATTTTGATTATTTCTTTCCTTCTGCTGACTTTAGGCTTCATTTGTTCTTTCTTTTCTAGTTTTTTAAAGATGAAGTGTTAGGTTGTTTATTTGGGCCTGTTCTTGTTTTTGGAGATAGGCCTGTAATGATATGAACTTTCCACTTATGGCTGCTTTTGCCATGTCACAAAAGTTTTAATATGTTGTACTATTATTATCTTTTGTTTCTAGGTATCTCTTGATCTCTCTTTTTATTTCTTCCCTGGCCTACTTATTCTTCAGTAGCATATTGTTTAATCTCCATGTGTTTGTGGTTCTTCCTGATTTCTTTTGCAGTTAATTTCTAGTTTCAAAGCATTATGATCAGAGAATATGGTTGGTATGATTTCAATCTTCTTATATTTGTTGAGGCCATTTCTGTGTCTCAGTATGTGGTCAGTCCTTGAGAATGTTCCATGTGCACTAGAGCAGAATGTATAAGCAGCTGTTTTGGGATGGAAGGCTCTGTAAATGTCAATTATGTTCCGTTGGTCTAATGTGTCACTTAAGGATGTTATTTCCTTACTGACTTTCTGTTTGGATGATCTGTCCATATCTGACAGTGGGGTATTTATGTCCCTTACTCTGATAGTGTCCTGGTCTATTTTTCCTTTAGTTCTGTTAGTAACTGCTTAACATATTTCAGGGCTCCCTGATTGGGAGCATAGATATTAATAAGTGTTATGTCTTCGTGATACATGATTCTCTTTATCATTATGAAGTGTTCCTCAGTATCTTTCTTTACCTTTTTTATCTTCTGATATTAATACCGCTACTCTCGCTTTTCTCTGAATGCCATTTGCTTGAAATATCATTTTCCGCACTTTCACCTTGAGTCTATATTTGTCCTTGGAACTGAGATGTGTCTCTTGAAGGTAGCATATGGTTGGGTTTTGTGTTTTGATCCAATCTGCAACTCTGTGCCTTTTTATTGGTGAGTTCTGTCCATTTACATTTAGGGTGATTATTAGACTACGAGGTCTTCTTATAGCCGTTATATCTTTTGCTTCCTGGTAGCTCAGTTTCCTCCATTGTTTCCTTGTCCTTGTGCTTCTGTTTTCTTTATTTTGATCGAGTTTGGGTTTTCCCTTGGTTTATACCCTTGGTTTATATTATATACAATGGTTCTGAATCTTTGTTGTGTGGTTACCATTATGAATATGTAAAGAATAGTTATATATGTACAGTCATCCATTTTCTTCTGTGCGTGCCTTATCTCCCTTGCCCTTTGCAAATTTGGATCTTCAAATCCCCCTCTTTTTGGTCATTGTTATCTCAATTTGTCCCTGTGTATGCTGAATGTTCATTATTATCTTGCTATAGCAATTCTCTTATTATTTAAGCTTATAATGCCTTATTCTTAGTAAGGATTGCGCTCTTCTGCTTCTATTTGCCTGATAGTCTCTTCACTCCGAATTATGTATTTTGTTGTTGTTATTTTGTTTTAGGTGAGCCGATCCCTTTCAATATTTCCTGTAGTGCAGGCCTCATAGTGGAGAATTCCCTCAATTTTTGTATGTATGGAAAGGTCTTAATTTCTCCTTCATATCTAAAGGAGAGCTTAGCTGGATACATTATTCTAGACTGGTAGTTCCTTTCACTTAATAGTTTAAATATTTGATTCCACTCCTTTCTGGCTTGTAAGGTCTGCACTGAGAAGTCTGAGGATAATCTAATGGGTTTTCCTTTATAAGTTACCATTTTCTTCTCTCTGGCTTCCCTGAGAATTCTGTCTTTGTCTTTGATTTTTGATAATTTTAATACAATGTGTCTTGGTGAAGGCCTTTTTGGGTTGAGATAATTGGGTATTCTGTTGACTTCTTGAATTCCAAGCTCCAGCTCGTTTCTTAGATATGGGAAATTCTCATCCACTATCTGTCTGAAAATGCTTTCTAGTCCCTGCTCCTTTTCTTCGCCTTCGATAATGCCCATTATTCTTATGTTTCCTCTCTTGATGGTATCAGCTAGTCCTTGAATTTCTGTTTCATTATTTTTTATTATTTGGTTTCTCTCTTTCTCCTTCTGATTTATTTCTAGATTTCTGTCTTCGATATCACTGATCCTTTCCTCCATTTGGTCGACTCTATTTCCCAAGCTTGCTATTTCATTTTTCAACGCTTGCAGTGTATTCTTCATCTCCAGAAGTTCTATTTGGTTCTTTTTGAGGGTTTCAATCTCCTTGCTCTGCTCCTCTAGTATTTTTCATTCCCTGAAATTGTTGATTTGAGTTGTTTTGGATCTCACTGAGTTTTTTCAGAAGTACCATCCTGAATTTTCTGTCATTTAAGTTGCATATTTTTATGTCTGTAAGCCTATTTTATGGAGATTTTCCTCTTTCTTTCTGAGATGCCTTGTCATCTTGGGTTTTCATGGTGCTTAATGGAAGTGTATTCTGCTGGTTTTCCAGAACGAATATATTATATAAAGGTCTCTCTTTATCCTGTTGCAAAGAAGGCTCTTCTCTTTTGGTTTCCAGTAGGTGGTGTCCAAGCTTCTTGGATACCTGCTTTATATAAAGTCTTAATAACGCTTTTTAAATTTTCTTGTAGATATTTATTCATGCCCGCTATGCTCAGTTTCAGTCTCTGTCAGTGTCAGCAACAGTGTCGGCAGCATTTGCTCAGATTCTCCTGGGGCTCAGTGGTGTTTGGTCTCGGAGGAAATGGAGGGAGGGGCCCTTTGGGTTGGAGGTTGGGGGCTGTGGCTCAGCCTGTTTTTCAACCGCGGCTGGCAAATATCAGCTATTGTTCCTCTGCGGTCCCACTTCGCTTCTCTGCTTTCTGTGCTGATGACTGGGCCTTGCAGCCAGCTGCTTATGGGGAGCTCACAGCTATCCCAGGAAGGAATGTTCAGGGAACTCACCAAATGAACTTGCCATTCCTTCTCCCCTTCCCCTCCTCCTTCAGGGAGCTCCTGTGGCTGCAAGAGGCAGCTTCTTTATTACTCCCAGTCCACTGCCTGACACCCCGGGTTCTGAACTGTGGTAGCTCTTATGTGCACGCTCAGAGGTTATGGTGTGTAGTTTGGGTGTTTTTTGTTGAGTTTTAGATGTTTAGCTTATTGTTGTTTCAAGGGGAGTGATCACTCAGCCATGTTTTTAACAGATTCCTCCTGTATGATCTTTTTAATGTATTGCTGGATTCAGTTTGCTAATATTTTGTTGAGGAATTTTGCATCTATATTCATCAGGGATATTGGTCTATAATTTTCTTTTTTTGGGTAATATCTTTATCTGGTTTTGGAATCAGGATAATGCTGGTCTTGTAAAATGAGTTTGGGAGCCTTTCCTCCTCTTCAAGTAATTGGAACAGTTTGAGAATGATACCTATTAATTCTTTGAACATTTAATAATTTTTTTGTAGTATTTTCCTATAATCTTTTGTATTTCTGTATTGTCAGTGGTCACTTCTCTTTCATTTCTCATTTAAAAAATTTTTATTATTAGTTTCAAGTATATAGTGGCTAGACATTTATGTAGTTTATGATACAAGCCCCTCGATTATTCTATCATCCCTCTGGCTCTACACATACACATAGTCATTACTTTACTGCTGACTACATTCCCTAAGCCATGATCTCCATCCCCATGATCATCTATCAACTACTAATTTGTTTTTAACTCTTCCCCATTTTCTCTTAGCCCCTCGACTCCCTTCTCTTCTGGCCATCATTAGATTGTCCTCTATATTTGCGAGTCTGTTTTTGATTAATTTGTTCTTTTTGTTTCTTAGATCCACATATAAGTGAAATTATATTGTATTTATCTTTCTCTGTTTGACTTATTTCACTCAGCATAATAACCTCTAGGTCCATCGATGTCATTGCAAATGGTAGGGTTTCATTTTTTTATGGCTGGGTAATATTCCATTGTATATATGAACCATAACTTCTTTTTTTATGCCTACTTTCTTTTTCTCAATATAATAATTTTGAAGTTCATTTATGTTGTTACCATGTGTGGTAGTACTTAATACAATTCCACAACTAATTACTATTCTACTATGTGGTTATACTGATGTTTATCCATTATACTGTTGATAAACATTTGTTTTCAGTTTGGGGTTTTTATTAATGTTATTTAAAATTTTATTTTATTAGTTTCAAGTATAGAGTACATTGGTTAGACATTTATATAGTTTATGAAATGATCTCCCTGAATACTCTTTCTTTCTTCTGGCTCTACACCATGACTTCTTTATCCAATCATCTGTTGATAGGTGTTTAGGTTCCTTCCACATCTTGGCTATTGTGAAGAGTGCTGCCATGAACATAGGGATGCATAGATCTTTACAAGTTATTGTTTTGGTTTTCTTTTGATAAATACCCAGAAGTTCAATTGCTAGGTCAAAAGGTATATCCATATTAATTTTTTGATAACCTCCAGACTGTTTTCCATAGTGGCTGCACCAATTTACAATCCCACTGACAGAGTATGAGTGTTCCCTTTTCTTCACATCTTTGCCAGTACTTGTTGTTTTTTTGATTTACTGATGATTGTCATTCTGACAAAGGAAACCATCAACAAAATAAAAAGACAAACTACTGAATGGGAGAAGATATTCGCTCATGACACATCTGATAAGGAGCTAATATCCAAAATTTATAAAGAACTCATACAACTCAACAACAACAACAACAAACAACAAACAACCAATCCAATTAAAAAATAAGCAGAAGACCTGAATATATATTTCACCAAAGAAGAAATACAGATGGCCAATAGACATATGAAAAGATGCTCAAGGCCACTAATCATCAGAGAAATGAAATTAAACCCACAATAGGTATCACCTCACACTTGTTAGAATGGCTATCATTTCTGATTTTATTTATTCGGGTCTTCTCTTTTTTTTTTTTTTGATGAATCTGGTTAAAGTTTATCGATTTTATTTATCCTTCAAAGAATCAGCTCTTGGTTTCATTGATCTTTTCTATTTTTTAAAAATCTATTTCATTTATTTCCACTCTGGTCTTTAGTATTTCCTTTCTCCTACTCTCTTTAAGCTTTATTTCTTCTTCTATTTTTAGTTCCTTCAGGTGTAAGGTATGATTTTTTATTTGAGATTTTTTGTTTGTTTGTTTCTTGAGGTAGGCCTGTGTTGCTATCAATTTCTTTTTTAGAAATGTTTTGGCTGTGTTCCATAGATTTTGTGTCATTGTGTTTTCATTTTAATTTGTTTCAAGGTGTTTTTGATTTCGTCCTTGATCTTGTTGTTGACCCATTCATTATTTAGTGGCATGTTATTTAGTCTCCATGCGTTTGTGTGTTTTTGTTTTCTTCTTATAGATATGTAGTTTCATACAATTGTGATTGGAGAAGATGCTTGATATGATTTCAGTCTTCTTAAATTCTTTGAGTCTTGGTTTTTGGCCTAACATGTAACCTATCCTGAAAATGTTCCATGTGCACTAGAAAATAATGTATTTTCTGCTACTTTGGGTGAAATGCTTTAAAAATATGAATTAAATCTGTCTGGTCTAATGTGTTATTTAAGGCTGCTGTTTCCTTGTTGATTTTCTCCCTGGATGATCTATTTCTTGATGTCAATGGGATGTTAAAGTCCCCTACAATTACTGTATTACTGTCAATCTCTATCTTTATGTCCATCAATATTTGCTTTATATATTTAAGTGCTCAGATATTGGGTGCCTAGGTATTTATGAGAGTTATATCCTCTTGTTGGATTGATTCCTTTATCATTAAGAAATGCCCTTCTTTGTTTTTTTGTTACGGCCTTTGTTTTAAAGTATATTTTGTTTGATATAAGTATTGCTCCCTCAATTTTTTTTTCATTTCCATTTCATGATGTTTTGTTTTCCATTCCTTTACTTTCAGTCTGTGTGTTTTTCGATCTGAAGTGGGTCTTGTAGGCAGCATATGTATAAGTCTTTTTCTTAAAAAAATTATTCAGCCACCCTATGTCTTTTGATGGGAACATTTAGTCTATTTGCATTTTAAATAATTATAGATAGTTATGTAATTATTGCCATTTTATTTATGTCCTCCCTTCTTCTTCTTAAAAAAGTCCCTTTAATATTTATTGTAATACTGGTTTAGTGGTGATGAGCTCTTTTAGCTTTTTCTTGCATGGTAAGCTCTTTAGCTCTCCTTCAATTCTAGATGATAGTCTTGCTGCATAGAGTAATCTTGGTTTTAGGTCTTTGTCTTAGATCATTTTGAGTACTTTGTGCTATTCCCTTCTAGCCTGCAAAATTTCTGTTGAGAAATCAGCTGATAATCTTATGGGGGCTCCTTTGAATGTAACTAACTGCTTTTTTCTTGCTACTTTTAAGGTTCCCTCTTTGTCTTTAACCTTTGACATTTCAGTTATGATATGTCTTGGGGTGGGCCTTTTTGAGTTCATTTTGTTTGGAACTCTGAACTTTCTGGACTTGTATGTTCATTTCCTTTACCAAGTTGAGGAAGTTTTTAGTTATTTATTCAAGTAGGTTTTCAATCCCTTGCTCTGTCTCTTCTTCCTCTGGTATCCCTATGATGTGAATGTTGGCATGCTTGACTCTGGCCCAGAGGTCCCTTAAAATATTCTCATTTTTAAAGTCCTTTTTCCTTTCTATTGTTCTGATTGGGTGTTTTCTGCTACCATATCTTCCAGGTTGCTGATTTGATCTTCTGCTTCATCTAATCTGCTGTTGATTTCCTCTAATGTATTCTTCATTTTAATTGTTGTATTATTCATTTCTTTTTTTTTAAAAAAATTTTTAATTAAGTTTATTGGCGTAACATTGGTTAATACAATTATATATTTTTCAGGTGGTATTATTCATTTCTGACTGGTTCTTTTATATGGTTTCTGTGTCTTATTTTATGTTTACTATCTCTTTGTTGAAGTTCTCCCCTAAGTTTATTAAGCATACTTATAACCAGTGTTCTGAATTCTTTATCTGGTAGATTGCTTATCTTATTTTGTTTAGTTCTTTTTGTGGAGCTGTGTCCTGTTTTTTCATTTGGGACATTTTTGTTTTTCTTCTCAATTTGGCTGACTCCCTGTGTTCGTCTCTATGTATTATGTATATTTGATATGTCTCATCGTCTTGAGATAATGGCTTTATGTAGAAGGTGTCCTATGGGGTTCAGTGGCACTGTCTCCCTGGTTATCTGAGCTGGATGCTCCAAGAATGTCCCCTGTGTGGTTATTTGTGTCCTCATCTTGTAGGTGAGCCTCAATTGGCACATCATTGGGTGGGGTTGTCTCTCAGGATAACTGGCTGTGAGGGCTGGCTGTTGTGTGGGAGCTCATCCCACAGAGTGGGAGTCACTTTAGCAGGGCTCTGTTGCCAACTGAGTTCACCTTTTGGATATGTCATTTGTGGAGTTGGTTGGGTGGTGCTCTGGTATGTTCTGAAGCTGGCCACTGGGTGTAGTGGTTTTGGAGCCTCTTGTCATGGACTCTGGTGCAGGCCAAGATCAGCCGTCACTTGTGCTTGGCTTGGGGCCACCTCGTAGGATCCAAAAAGTGATATATGTTTGGTTGCTGCTTGTGATGGGCTTGGAATTGCTTGTGAGAGGCTATGCTGTGAACTAAGACTGGCTGCCACTTGTGTCAGAATGGGGACCCTTTGATGGGTACTATAATGCAAGCTGAGGCCAGCCACCACTTGTGTTGGGCTTGTAGCTGCTTAGTTGAAACTGTGTTCCAAGCCAAGACTTGCTGTCACTTATGCCAGGCTTGGCCACCTGATGGGTGTTACAATGCAAGTTAGGACTGGTTGCTGCTTATGTGAGGTTTGGGGCCACTTAGCAAAAGGTATAAGGCATGCTGAGGCTGCCACGGCTCATTTGGAGTTTGTGGACCTTTGAGAGATTTTAGGAAAGTCTACAGCATGAGCCAAAGCTGGCCACTTGTGTAGAGGAACTGCTGAAAGAGACTTGGGCTATGTAGGAGAGATGGGTGGGGTCGATTCTCAGAGAGTCACCAGAGCGCAGGGAATGGTGTTAGCCAGGTTAGTGGGGAGCTCAGATCTGGTGCCCACCTACGCTGGGCCTGTGGGCTTGGAGGAACAATGGTGGCTGCCAGCACTTCCATCCCTGGAGAGAGTTGCTTTAACCCTGCCCTTCCAGTCCTCACCCTGAAGTTAGTCAATTAGTTCCTCCTAGTATGCCCCTAACACTTTTCAAGCTGCTGTTCCTGTGCTGGAGGTTAAGAGTGAGTGAGTTTGATAGTGAGTGAGTCTGTGTGTGGGCCCTTTAAGAGCAGCACATTGGTCTCCAGCAGCCCTTTGTATTTCTCCAATGCAATTCCCTCTGGTTTTTATAGCCAGGTGTTATGGAGACTCTTCTTTCTGGCACCGGTGCCTGGGTTGTGGAGCCTGATGTGAGGCTGGACCCCTAATTCCTCAGGGGGAACCTCCATAGCTGAGATATCCCTCCCAATTCTTAATTACCACACCGTTGATATGGGACCTGCCCATTTCACATCTCTGCCCCTCCTACCAGTCTTGATGTGGCTTCTTCTTTATATCCTTAGTTATAGGACTTCTGTTCAGCTAGTCTTCAGGTGGTTCCCAATGATGGTTGTTCTGTAATTTAGCTGTAATTTTGATGTGATCATTAGAAGAGATGAACAGAGTTTACCTTTTCTACCATCCTGACCAGAAGCCTCTAGTCAATTGATTTTCAATAAAGGCACGATGACAATTCAATGGAGAGCTCTATGGTGCTGGAACAATTGGACATGCATAATAAAAAACAAAAGAAAATGAAAACCTCTACCGATATCTCATATCATATTAAGATTAATTCTAAATGGATCATAGAGCTAAATGTAAAATCTGAAACTATAATACTTGTGGAAGGAAACATAGGAGGAAATCTTTGTGACCTTGTGTTAAACAAAGAATTCTTAGATATGCTATAAATGTAGTCCATAAAGGAAAAATTGATAAATAAAAATTCATTGAAATAAAAAGTTTTTGCTCTGTGAAAGACACTATTAAGAGAATGAACAGATAAGCTAAAGAGACTGGGAGAAAATATTTGTAAGTCTTCCTTCTTTTGTTATTACATATTTGACAAAGGACTTAAATTCAGAATATATGATAAAGATCTCTTGAAATTCAACAACAAGAAACAGTTAAAAAATAAGCAAAATATTTGAACAGACACTTCACCAAAGAAGGTGTATAGATGGCAAAGAAGCAAATGAAAATATGTTCCATGCTAATAATCATCAAGGAAATACAATTAAAATCATAATTAGATGCTACTGCACATGTATTAGAAATAAATTGACAATATCAAGTACTGGCAAGGATGTTTATCAATGAAAACTCTCATACATTGCTGTCAGAATGAAAAATGGCATGCCTACTTTGGAAAACAATTTGTCAGTATCTTATAAAGTTCAACATACAGTTACCATAACAGCAATACCTCTCCTAGATATTTACTATTTACCTAGGAGAAATAAGTATAGATATTCACATGAAAACCTGTATATGAAAGTTTCTAGTGGCTCTACTCATAATTGCCCAAAACTGGAAACAACCCAAGTGTCACTCAGCTGGGGAATGGATAAAAAAACTGTGGTGTATACAATGGAATATGCACTAGAAATAACAAGAAATGGAATACTGATACATGCAACACCATGGATGAATATAAATGTTATTCTAGCTGAAAGAAGCCAGACCTGAAAGGCTATATACTATATAATTCCATTTATATAACATTTTGGAAAAGGCAAAACTATAGGGACAGAAAAGAGATGAGTAGTTGCCAAGGACTGGTGATTGAGAGAAGAGGTTGATTCTAGTGAGGCATGATAAAACTGTTCTGTATCTTGACTATGGTGATGGTTACATGACTAGTGTTTTGTCAAAACTCATGAAACTACACCAAGAAGGCTGGATTTTATTGTAAGTAAATTATATCCTAATAAACCTGACCTAAAAACAAAAAAAATTCTACTGACTTTAGATTGATGCTTAAGTGTCTTTGTTGAGCTGTCATTAAGGCCTCCCTCAGTGCTGTCTGGGGCAGGAGTCATGTCTTGATATCCCCTGAATTTTTTCTTTCCTAGAACTTGCCCTAATTTGAAATTGCTATCTTTATCTGTTACTATTATCTCAGCTCTACCATGCTACACTGAGAGCCCTGGAAAGGCTCTGTGTCTCCACTACCTAGCCTCATGCTCAGCAAATAACAAACCCTTGTTTGTTGAATAAATGAATGAACGAATGACTAAATGGATGAATCCTATGGGTGAAGTCTACATACTGACATTGAACCTACTTTTTTTTTTTAACATATTTTAAAAATTCTTTTAAAAGGTAAACATTATTTTTCAATACCACACAAAAGTATTCCTGCAGCAATATTTATTTTTAATACAAGCCAGTTGATTCCTTATTAGCCGGACTGCCAACTCTGATTTTTCACTCTCCTAAAGACTTCCAATGTATTGAGAAGATATCCTGTCTGCTCTTGTAAGCTTTTCTGTCTGTGTTTTCCAATCCAAGTTCTTTGCTATCTTAATCTCCCTGAAACACCATTTGGAGTAAATCCTTACCCACTGCTCACCAAATCTATAACATGCTTCTCTCTCCGGCAGCACATCCAAATGAGAATTTATCATGAATTATATAGAGGATCACATCTGCTCCAAGGGCTTTCCCCAGAAGGCATGATATTTTTCATAGTGGAATCGCCCCCCGCGCCCCCTGACCCCTTCCCGCTCTGCTTTAGGTGGGAAGTGGTATGCGATCCTGGCCTTGTCTCTTTCAGATCGGCTCCTACTTCGGGGCCTCGCTCTGCTCTGTGGACGTGAATAGAGATGGTAGTTCCGACCTGGTCCTCATCGGGGCCCCCCATTACTATGAGCTGACTCGGGGGGGCCAGGTGTCTGTGTGCCCCTTGCCCCGGGGGGTGAGTGGCTGATGGGACCTGGGCTGGGTGGGGCCTGGGTGTGGGGTGGAGAAGTTGCCAGGGTTGGGGGCTGGCACTGTTTTTGTTTAGCAGAGGTCTAGGTGGCAGTGTAACGCTGTTCTCCGTGGGGAGCAAGGCCATCCCTGGAGTCGCTTTGGGGCAGCCCTGACAGTGCTGGGGGACGTAAATGGAGACAAGCTGATGGACGTGGCCATCGGGGCCCCAGGAGAGCAGGAGAACCGGGGTGCTGTCTACCTATTTCATGGAACCTCAGAACTGGGCATCAGCCTCTCCCACAGCCAGGTGAGGCCCTATCACTGTCCCTATCATGACAGTAGCCTCTTTGCTGATCTGTTGCTTTCTAATTCAGGTTTCTCACAGCTGCCAGATTAGTTCTTCCATTACTCCTTTTCAGAATTTTAAAAATATAACACACTTCACAGAAACCTCAAAGACTCCTCAATTCTAAATTCTTACCACAACTAAAGAAGGTCTTAGGGGCACCAACACCCACACTGTACCGATAAGATTAAGGCTTAGAGGTAGAAATGAGAAGCTGGAAGTGTTGGGATGTAGGCATTCCTTTTTTCCGAATCTCAGTCTAGTAGGGTAACCAAAAGTCATGGTTTGCCTAGGTCTATCCCAGTTTTAGCACTGAATATCTCCCATCAGAGGAAACCCTACCAGAACTGCATGCATCATGGGGCTTGTGACTTGTGCAGACAGACAGGGCCCCTCTCGGGGAATTAAGAACATTTTCAAATTTATAAGCAAAGTTAAAAGAACTGTACTGTAAACACCTATATATTTACAACCTAGAATCTACAATTAACATTTTACTAGATTTACTTGATCACATAGTCATTCTTCCTCTACAGTCCATCTTATTTAATTAAGGAATTCAAAGTAAGTTGCAATATTAGTCTACTTCACCTATAAATACTTCAGCATGTATATCATTAACTAATATTTGCTTACTGTTAGTTTTAAGATAAAATTTATAAATAAGACATGCACAAATTTTTAGCCATTCAATGACTTTTGACAAATGCATATACCTGTGTAACCAACCCTCCTAACAAAATACAAAACATCATCACTCCAGAAAGTTCCCTCCTGCCTTTTCCCAGTCAATTTCTGAACCCACTCCATCCCAGAGGAAACTGCAGTTCTGATTATTTTTCACCACAGATTAGTTTTACCCATTCTAGAACTTTATATAAAAGGAATAGTACGCTATATTGCCCCCAGTATATTTTTTTACAGGCTCTTAAGTTGTCATCAGGGCTAAGAACCACTGCCTTACCCACTTCTTTCTGTATCATGGCACCTCTTTCCATAATTGTGTGAATATTCTAATTATGCCTCTTTTCATTTGGTGCCTTTTGCTTCTCTGTGTGAATGGGGTTTGAAGGCTCTGATTTTACTTAACTTTTATTACAAAAGCTTTACATGCCTGTACAAATTTATAAATCTAAAGTAAACAGTGATACAGTAAAGTCATAGCGTTCCTATACTCTAATAATGAAGCATCAGAAACAAAGTGGAAAAAATCTTTCCTTTTGCAATTGCAACAAAAGAATAAAATACTTAGGAATAAATCTAATAAAACAAATAAAGGGCTTATATAATGAAAACTATAAGACTCTATTAAAAGAAATCGAAGAAGATACAAAGAAATGGAAAGAATTGGAAGAATTAACATAGTTAAAATGACCATGTTACCTAAAGCATTATGCAGATTTAATGCAGTCTCCATCAAAATCTCATCAGTGTTTTTTAAAGAAATAGAACAAAAAATCATCAGATTCGTATAGAAGCACAAAAGACCCCCAATTGCTAAAGCCATCCTGAGAAAAAAGAATGAGGCTGGAGGCATCACTCTGCCTGACTTTAAATTATACTACAAAGTGACAGTAAATCAAAACGACATGGTACTGACAGCAAAACAGACACACGAACACACACAGTGGAACAGAATCGAGAGTCCAGAAGTAAACCCATATTTATATGGGCAAATAATTTTTGACAAAGAAGCCAAAAACATTCAGTGGAGAAAGGAAAGCCTGTTCAATAAATGATGCTGGGAAAACTAGAAAACCACCTGCAAAAGAATGAAACTAGATTGTTGTCTATAACCATACATCAAAATTAACTCAAAATGGATTAAGGACCTGAATATAAGACCTGAAACAATAAAGTGCATAGACGAAAACTTAATAACTAAACTCAAGGACCTTAGACTTAAAGAGGATTTTATGAATTTGACCTCAAAGGCAAGGGGAGTAAAAGCAAAAGTAAATGAATGAGACTACATCAAACTAAAAAGCTTTTGCTCAGCAAAAGAAATCATCAATAAGGTAAAGAGAGAACCATCTGAATGGGAAAATATATTTGCAAGCAACACCTCCAATAAGGGCCTAATATCCAAAATATATGAAGAACTCATAAAACTCAATAACAAAAACAAACGATCCAATCAAAAATGGGCAGAAGACCTGAACAGACACTTCTCCCTAGAGGACATACAAATGGCAAACATACAAAAAGATGTTCAACATTTCTAGCTATTAGGGAAATGCAAATCAAAACCACAGTTAAGATACCATCTCACACTTATTAGAATAGTTATGATCAATAGGACAAGTAATAACAAACGTTGGAGAGGATGCGGAGAAAAAGGAACCCTCATGCACTGCTGGTGGGACTGCAAATTGGTACAGCCACTATGGGAAACAGTATGGAGATTCCTCAAAAAACTAAGAATTGATCTACCATATGATCCAGTAATCCCTCTACTGGGTATTTACCCTAAAGACTTGAAAACTCATATCCAAAAAGATATTTGCACACCGATGTTCATAGCAGCACTATTCACAGTGACCAGGACATGGAAGCAACCGAAGTGTCCTATGATAGATGTTTGGATAAAGAAGCTGTGGCACATATATACAATAGAATATTACTCAGCCATAAGAAGAGATGAAATACTGCCATTGCGACAACATGGATGGACCTCGGGATAATCATGCTAAGCGAAATAAGCCAGACAGAAAAAGGTGAAAGTTACATGCTATCACTTATATGTGGGATATAAACCTAAAAGCAACAAATGAGCAGGACAAACAAACAGAGACTCATGGACATGGACTATAGACTAGTGGTTAGCAGAAGTCTATAGAGTAGTGATTACTGGTGGGGGGAAGAAGGGGGAGGTAGACTCGGTAAAGGGAGTCAAACATAGGGTTTAAGGAGAGGATGAAGTGGATAAAGGGGATCAAATATATGGTAGCTGAAGGAAACTGGACTTTGGGTGGTAATCACATAATAGAATATACAGATGTCAAATTATAATGTGCACCTGAAAATTATATAATTGTATTAACCAATGTTACCCCCAATAAACTTAATAAAAAAAGAAATAAAGTAAACAGTGATACCCCTACTCTCTTCCCTTTATCTGCACCATAACTCAACCCACAAAGAAAAACAAGGGTTAGGGGAGAGTACTTTATGTGTCCACATACATGCATGCACACACACATGCACATATGCACACATCCCCCACAGACTTTGAAGTTAAAACCAAATGCAAAAAGGATCATGCTATCCTATTGTTCTACTGTTTGCATTTTTTACTTGCTTTTTTTCCCTGTGATTAGGGTAGGGGGTGCTCCGTTTTGGACAAGCAAACCTGCTATGGCTCTCTCAACTATTACATTATACATAATTTGAAAACAAAACTTCCTCTCAACAGAATACAATAAATTTTTCTCAAAAAAAATTGAGGTATAATGTGTGTACACACAAAATTTAATTGATGAATTTTCATATTATCTGTGAACCTGAGTAAGCAATACCTAAATTAAGATATAGCAAATTTTCAGCATCCCATGCTTCCTTTCAGTTGACAAATCATTTTTAAAATTGTGGCATAACAAAGAAACAAAGAAAGGCATTATATAATGATAATGGAATTGATAAATCAAGAGGACATAACCCTTGTAAACATATTCTCATCCAACATAGGAGCACCTACATACATAAAGCATTATTGACTGACATAAAAGGAGAGGTAAACTGTAATACACTTATAGTACTAGAATTTAACACCCTATTGACACCAATGGACAGATCTTCCAGGCAAAGAATCAACAAGGAAACAATGGGCCTAAAAGACACACTAGACTAGATGGATTTAATGGATATTTTCAGAACATCCTACCCCAAAGCAGCAAAATACACATGCTTCTCAAAAAGCGCACATGGAACATTTTCTAGGAAAGATCTTATGTTAGAACACAAAACAAGTCTCAATAAATTTAAGAAGACAAATCATATCAACCATCTTCTCCAATCGCAATGGTAGGAAATTAGAAATAAACTACAAGAAAAAACTGGAAAATACACAAACACATGAAGGCTAAATAACATGCTACTAAACAATGAATGGGTTGTCAATGAGATCAGGGAAGAAATCAAAAGATACCTAGAGACAAATGAAAACACAACTCAAAATCTATGGGACACAGCGAAAGCACTCCTAAGAGGAAAAGTCATAGCAATATAGGCCTACCTCAAGAAATAAAATTGTAGTTAAACACACATGACAGAAAATTTTAACCTTTTTAAAGTGTACAGTTCAGTGGCATTAAGTACAGGATAAAAATTCTTTAACCTTTTCTTTTTAAATTATGTGTTACTCTTTCAGTGTTATTCTTGCACATATATTAGAGACTCAAAGTTCTTAAAGGTTTATTATGAAGAATAACGATTTCCATACCTATATTGTTATTTTCTTTTATTTCTCCCTCTCTTGAAGAAACTACTTTTAGTTCTTTAGATAATTCTCTATACTTTCTAATGGCATGATTATCTTCCTGGTGTCTTGATGTTTGTTTTAGCTTTGACTTCCCTCTATGGGAGGTGAGGACTGAGCTCCTTTAGACTCCTGTTGCCACGTATTCAAATGGCTTCTACTCCTTCTCTCACTCTTTATATTTATATGATGATTTTGGTAAGATGAATATTTCGTGTTTGCATTATCCTAACTATGTAAATGAGATTCAGTTGAATAAAGTAGTATATGATGTAACTTCTTTCCTGTAAAACTATTTGTTTTCCTTCAAAAACTAGGTAATTAATGGAAACTTTGGGTGTCATCTCAAGACTGTGATCTGAAGCTGAATAGTTGCTGTAATTCCTTGAGAAGTTGTGGGATTTGAATGGGGCTTAGACAATCTCTCTTTGGGTCACCCTGGGCAACTGTTACACATTTCCTTATTCTTTCCCACTCTTTCTCTCCTCCTCTTTTCTACCCTCAGCGAATTGCAGGCTCCCAGCTCTCCTCTAGGCTCCAGTATTTTGGACAGTCACTGAGTGGGGGCCAGGACCTCACAATGGATGGACTGGTGGATCTGGCTGTGGGGGCCCAGGGGCATGTACTGCTGCTCAGGTGAGAACTTCTTTCAGAGCACACCAGGTGTCTTCCCTCTAAGGAGCAGCTTTGCTGTCTTAAGGCTCCTGATGGCCCTTTGGTGTCCCTACAGGTCCCAGCCTGTGCTGAAAGTTGAGGTGACCATGGAGTTCACACCCAGGGAATTGGCAAGGAATGTGTTTGAGTGTCGTGAACATGTGATGAAAGGCCAGACTGCTGGGGAGGTCAGAGTCTGCCTCCGTGTTCACAAGAGCACACGGGACCGGCTGAGAGAAGGTGAGGATGGGGAATAAGTCTCAAAAGGTTAAATGATGGGTGGCCTAGCCTTTTCAGCCTTCTTGGCAGTCCAAAGCAAAGTCCTCATAGCCTCTGACAGCCTTCTTGCTCTGACAGCATTCCCTTGTTGGGTGGGGAGGCCCAGCAAACCCCATCAAAGAAGTGATCATGTGGCACTCCCTTACTCTCTCAGTTTTCCAGATAAACAAGGTCCCCATACCTGTGAATTAACCGAGATCTTTTTTTTTAACTGAGAGATAACTCATTCAAAAGGGAGGTTGTGTTGATAAAGCTAAACACAAATTCACAAAGTGTTCAGGCATGCATTTTATCACAACTAACTTGACTTCTTCCCTTGTTTCTACTTTTAAAGAGTGGCATTGTGCTTGGAGTGGGGGAATAGTAGTCGTGGTACTAGAGAGAAATAGGGGAGATCATAAAACTAGGTGTCTAGTAGTAATCTTATTGTTCTAAGGAGACAGCAGTCAGAGTTTGGAGCAGCCAGCATGGCTAGAAATGAGAACGAAGTCTTGGAGAGTAGAGGATTACAGAGAAAGTGTCCTCCAAGTTTACATAGAAATTCCTCTCAAGTCATTGGCTGGCTCTTAAGCCATGCATGTGCAGGTCAGTACTCCAAGGCACTCAGTAGAAGACAGAAACTGGAGAGCCAAAGAGTGTAGTAGAAATTCAGCAGCTTCCCAGTGCTAGGGAAATAGAGATTTTGGAGAGACCTTGGTAAACAACTTGGTCTTTCTATTAGGACAATGTCCATCGAGTCCAGCAACCAAGGGAAACAATAGACAATACAAATAGACCAATAGGTGATTCAGAAATTTTATCAGGTAGAAATTTAAAACATAACTTCAATTATTATATTTAAGAAAAGAGAGAAAATGATGGAGAACTTTGGAAAAGACTTGAAATTCATAAAATTGGATCAAATGGAAATTCTAGCACTGAAAAATATACTGACTGAAATTAAGAATTCAATAAACGAATTTAATAGATTAGAAGCAGAACAGAGAGTTAGTGAACTGAAAAGTAAATCAATTGAAAATGCTCCAATTAACACACACAGAGAAAAGGATTAAAACTACAGAGAGAAACCATACAAGATGTATGGGACATGGTGAAAGACTTAATAAACATGTAATTGGAATTCTAAAAGGAATGGGGGGGGGGTGGAGAGAGAGAGAGATTGAGATTGGGAGAGAGAACAAGAGAGAAGCAACAGTTGAAGAAATAATGGTGAAGAATTTTCTAAATCAATGAAAGACAGCAAGATTCTCTACCAAATTAAAGTAGAATAAATATAAAAGAAATAATACGCAGTACATATATCAGTGTATACAACATTACACACTGTACCATACCAAGGTACAAACTGCTGAAGACCAAAGACAAAGAAAAAATGTTAAAAGCACCCAGAGATATATGCTTAATTTTCTATTATGTAGCAGAAAAGCTACCATTTACTGAGCACTTACTATATGGCAGGCACTATACTAAATGCTTTATAGACACTATTTCATTTCATTTTCACCATTGAGAAGGTACAGTTATTGTCCTCGATTTAAAAATAAAGAATTGAGACTCAAAGAGGTCAGATAACACCCCAAATCATACAGCTAGGGAGCAGAGGAGCTGAGCCTCGAACACCTGCCTGTCTGACCCCAAAGCCAAAATCCTCACAACTGTGATGCCCTGCCCCTTCAGGAGATATCCAGAGCATTGTCACATATGACCTGGCCCTGGACCCAAGTCATCAGCTTTCCCGGGCCATCTTTGATGAGACAAAGAACAACACATACAGACAGACTCAGAGCTTGGGGCTGAATCGGAAATGTGAGACCTTGAAGCTACAGTTACCGGTGAGCAGTGGGTAGCCACATTTCTGGCTCCTCCAAGCGTGGGTGGGCTTGGGAAGCTGAGGAAGCAGACCCCCAAACCCTTGCTATCTCTCAGGATTGTGTAAAGAACTCAGTAACTCCGATTGTCCTTCGCCTCAACTTCTCTCTGGTGGGGCAGCCCTTGTCCTCTTTTGGGAACCTCCGGCCAGTGCTGGCTGTGGATGCTCAGAGACTCTTCACAGCCTTGGTGAGTCCTGGAGTTGGGGTCCTGCAGGGGAATGGAAGGGACAAGAGGCCAAGATTGTTGAAGCTCATTTTATTTCAAATAATTTTATTTCAATATTTTATTGTTTCTTTTCATATTATTTCGTTATTTCCTTTTATTTCATTTTATCATATTCTATTTTTCGCAGTTTCCCTTTGAGAAGAATTGTGGTAATGACAGCATCTGCCAGGATGACCTCAGCATCGCCTTCAGTTTTATGAGGTGAGCTTCTTTCCCTCATTGCTACCTTCAAGCCTACACTGAGAACTGGTGCTCTGTTTTCTCTCCTGGTCCCTAAGGGAGCCTGGCACAGATCAGCTGGAGGTGTTTGTATGGTTGCCCCATCCACCGTCTTCCATCTCCAAGAGCTCACACCTCTTTCCCAACAGAGCAGACTTGCCACAGGGAAGCCTTCAGCATCTCATGGCCTGCCTTATTCCTCCCACAGCCTGGACACCCTGGTGGTGGGTGGTCCCCGGGACTTCAACGTGACGCTGACTGTGAGAAACCAGGGCGAGGATTCCTACAAGACTCAAGTCACCTTCTTCTACCCTCCTGGCTTGTCCTATCGGACTGTGTCAGGGGTCCAGGTAGCCAAACCTTTCATAGGCTCCATTTGACTTTGCTTTTCTGGTCCCCATGGCTAGTGGTTGTAATCACCACTTCTGCCTCTCTTGCTTTCCAGAACTGGCACTCATGGCGATCCTGGCATGTGACCTGTGAGTCTGATACCTCCATCAAAGGTCCTGATGCCTTGCAGAGCTGCAGATGCAACATAAATCACCCCATCTTCCCAGAAAAGTCAGAGGTCAGGCTGTGGGCTTCTCCTCACCTTTTCTTTTTCATCTTCTAAATTCTTTTTTTTTTTTTTAAAGTAGAGTTTCCTTTTTTGAGAAGCAGTTTTATTGAGATATAATCCATATACCACACAATTCACCCATTTAAAGTATATGATTCAATGGCTCTTAGGTTGTTCAAAGAGTTGTGAATCTATCATCATGATCATTTTAGAATATTTTCTCACCCCAAGAAATGACCCTGCTCCTCTTAGCCATCAACCCCAGTCCTCCTATCTCTCCCAGCACTAGGCAACCACTTTCCGTCTCTAGATTTGCCTATTCTGGACAGTTAATATAAATGGAATCATATGATATGTGGTCCCTTGTGACTGGCTTCTTTCACTCAGCATGTTTTCAAGGATATCCATGCTGCAGCATGTGTCAGGACTTCATTTTTACTGCTGAGTAATATTCTGTTGTATGGATGTACCACATTTTATTTGTCCATTCTTCAGTTAATGAATATTTGGGTGTTTCTTCTCTTCTATACTTGTCACTGTCTCTCCTTTCTCTAACTCCAGGTCACCTTTAATATCACATTAGATGTGGAATCTAATGCTTCCCTTGGAAACAGAGTACTTCTCAAAGCCAGTGTGACCAGGTATGTTGTGCCTGGCCTCCTACAAGCATCCTCTCTTTTGAGGCCCCAACCCTCTGCCCGGGGTGAACCATTGCCCTCTCCCCACTGGTTCTCCCTTCAGCTCATTCAACAAACACTGAATGAGCACCCACCATGTGCCAGGCATTGTGGTCAGTACTGGTGGGGCAGGAATGGACAAGACAGCTGTGGTTATTGCCTTCACAGAGGTTATAATTTAGTGGCAAAAATAGGCAGGAAAGCTTGTGATTATAATATTGTATGAAATAAACTATGTCCTGTGTTCTTGGGAGTTTGGCATTCAGAGAAGATTCCTGAAGAAATGTTTAGGCTGAGTTAACCAAGCAAAGGCATAAATGGAGGATAGGCATGAAGACAGAAAGAAGGAAGAGTGTACCAAGCAAAGCCTGGGGACTGGAAAGATCAGGCTGTTTTTAAGTATGGCTTAAGGATATAATGTAGGATTTAGAATTGGTTAGATATCAGCAGTGTCATAAAATGACTGATGGGTGCTCTTAGGAAATTTGCAGTTTAACTTGGGAGTGACATGATCACATCTGCATGCTAGAAAGATCACCCTCCAGGAGGGCTGGGGATTGGTATGGGAACAGTTTTAAACTCAAGGACCAATGAGAAGAAGGCACTGCAGACATCCAGGTAAGTAGTTATGGGCCTGGGCTAAGTAGATTCAGGGGGTAGAGAACAGTGGGGTTTAGGATTTAGAGAGAATAGGACTTGGTGGTTGGTTGGAGGTGGAGGGTCGGGGAGAGGGAAAAGAAAAGAACTCTCTGTTTCTCTTCAGTGATAACAACATGCCCAGGACCAACAAAACTGAATTCCAGCTGGAGCTGCCTGTGAAATACACTGTCTATATGGTGGTCGCCAGGTAATGGCTTCTAGGGCTTTATCTCTGCCTTTACCACTGGGCTGGACTTAGCCCATTGTTTATCTGTGTATATGTCTGTGCACACGTGTGCCTGTGTATTTGTGCACGAGTGTGTGTTTGTGCATATATTTATGCATGTGCGTGCGTGTGTGTGTGTGTGTGTGTGTGTGTGTGTGTGTGGCCTAAACTGGCACACACATTGTCCCTCCTGAACAGCATTCTCTCAGAGCTGTATTACCCATGGCCCTGTTCACCCCCTTACACACTTACCCTGAGACCTCCCTCTCAGAACACTCCTGATGTTCTGTTACCTCCTGTCCCTTCTTTTTTCCACCGTCAGCCATGAAGTCTCTACCAAATATCTCAACTTCACAGCTTCAGAGAAGACCAGCCATGTTATAAAGCATCAGTATCAGGTGGGGAGCTGAGGATCCAGGAAGGGAAATCAATGTGCTGAGAATGCAGAAATAGTGATGGGAAACAAGCCTCAGGTGCCTATTATGTTCCAGGCTCTGTTCCAAGTTTGCTTTCACTCTGCACATACACACACATATGTGCATACAGCTGTCGCCTTGGTTTGTAAAGGGGATTGATTCCAGGACCAACCCTCCCTCACCCCCAGCCATTACCAAAATTCACAGATGCTCAAGTTCCTTATATAAAGTAATATAGTATTTGTATATAACCTATGAACATTCTCCCTTATATTTTAAATTATCTCTAGATTACTTAGATACCCTGATGCAATGTAAAATCTATGTAAATAGTTGTTATACTATATTGTTTAGGGACTAATGACAAGAAAAAAAAGTCTGTACATATTAGGCAATTTTTGTAGGTCTAACTACATAGTACACGTCAACAACAATGTAACATTTTCTTCCTAAATACTTTCAATCCATGGTTGGTTGAATCCAAGGATGCAGAACCTGTGGATACAGAGGGCCGATTGTATACACACATCCATAATTCACTCATTTTATCTTCATAATAACTTTATGATGGAGGCACTATCATTTTCCCATTTACAGATGAAGAAACGAGCATAGAGAGGTTAACAAAATATGCCCATGGTCTCGCCACTAGTAAGTGGATGAGCCACTACTTAGGACTAACTTGTCTGACTCTTGAACATGTGTTTAACCACAACACATGACTACCTCCCAGAAAGCATCAAGTGGTAGGGCACTTTGGTCTGTGAGGCCTTATTTAGGTGTGCCAGGCTGTCAGGGGTGGGAGGCTGATTGTAGTTGCTTGTAGGAGCAGAAAGGCCAGAGCCCTGATATTCTTCCCCTTTCCCAACATACACCTTGTAGTTCAACAACTTGGGACAGAGGAGCCTCCCCATCAGTGTGGTCTTCTGGATCCCTATCCAGCTGAACAAGGTGGCTGTGTGGGAACATCCCCAGGTCACCTTCTCCCAGGTAAGTCTAGCTAGGCCTGAAGAGTAGGCCCAAATCCTCCCTCCACAGCCCTGGTCTTCCTAAAATCTCTGTTTTGGAGCCATTTCTGACTCTTCGCTGGTCTGGGCCATCTTACCCTCTTTGAGGGTGGACCCAGGAGCCCTCATTTCTCTCTTTTCACAGTGTCTGTCTTTCCTCAGAACCTCTCCAGTACATGCCACACTGAGGAGAGGGTCCCCCCTCACTCTGACTTCCTGGCCATGCTTAAGATGACCTCAGTGCTGGTAAGAATAAGCCTAACCCCAGATTCGGGGCCACATAGAGACTCAGCATTGTCCCCACATTGGTGCTGTCTCTCAACTGAGTGAGCTGAATGCACGGAGCATATTCTGCATTCAGCTTTCTTAGACATCTCTCCCTTCTCCTCCCTTCCCCAGAACTGCTCCATTGCTGTCTGTCAGAGAGTCCAATGTGACATCCTGTCCTTTGGCAGCCAAGAAGAATTCAACGTCACCCTTAAAGGCAACCTTTCATTTGACTGGTATATCAAAGTATGTGGGGTCCTGAGGCTCAACTGGGCCAGATATGATACTGCAGGGGGCCCATGGGTTCAGCTCCCACCCTCTCTCTCCCACAGACTTCACATAATTACCTTCAGGTTCTGAGCACAGCGGAGATCTTGTTTAATGACTTGATGTTTGCCCTGCTTCCAGGACAGGGGGCATTTGTGAGGGCCCAGGTATCTGTCTTGGGTACAGAGGGACAATTGGAAGGAGGAAGGGAGGCTGGGATTGGTGGACAGAGACGGAGAGAGATAGAGATTGATAGAGATTGGGAGGGTGGGAGAGGTGGGTGGAAGAGGGAAGACCGAGGGCTGGGGTTAGGGGCTTGGGGCGTGGTTAGTTACTGGGTTTATGGTGTACACAAGGTCTAGCTGGGGGACCCCCAGAAATCCAGAATCTGTCTCCTTTGATGCACCCCCACTTCCTCTCTCCCTGCCCTAGACAGAGACCAAAGTGGAGCCATATGAAGTGCACGACCCTGTACCACTTATTGTGGGCAGCTCTGTGGGGGGCTTGGTGCTCTTGGCCCTCATTACCATGGGACTGTACAAGGTATTCCTTCATGGCCCCCTTCCTGCTGGCTCCCATCTCCCTTTACTGCTTCTTACTCAGCAGCTTCATTCCTGGGTTTGACTCATAGCAGTGCTGCTAACAGTGTGATATTTGGCAAATCACAGATCCTTAGTTTCTTTAGCTGTAAAATGAGAATATAAATACCCATTTTGTGAAAGTACTTGAGCTAATATATGCAGAGCACTTAGAGTGCTCCTCGGTACAGAATGACCATTACATAAGGGGTAGTTCTTCCTCTCTTCCTTCTTATATTTTATATTTCTCTTCTGTCTTTACTGGCCCCAATATTGATGCCATCTCTCTCCCTGCTCCTTTTCCCATGTCCCTCAACACTCTGTCACATTATTCTTTGTCTCTGTTTCTCTGTCTCTCCTGGTCAGCATGGCCCTTACCTGCTCCCCTGGCTTCGGTGGCCTTTACTCCTCTGTCTCTGCTCCCACAGCTCGGTTTCTTCAAACGGCAGTACAAGGATATGATGAGTGAAGCTGGTCCTGAAACTGCCCCACCCCAGTAACAGCTCCTTCTCCATTGACTGGGCTCTCCTGAAGCAAGCAGACATGTCCATTAGGAGACTGGGGTGGTGATGTCTCACTCAGGAAAGACCTGCTTGGGTTTCCATTTCCATTCATGTGTGTGTGTGCAACTGTGCTCATGAGAGTGTGTGACTCAGATGTCTCTTGCATGGGGGCAAGTGCCTTCAGTACACCTTCTCAGGCACAAGGGAATTGCTTGGGCTTCCTTGTGTGAAGGTGCTGGTAGGCATTCCTCCTGGACAGAGGTGATGACGGGTCTTGTGGGTGAACTTAAAAGGAAAGCAGTAGATGCTCTCCCCACTGAAGGAAATGAGACCTCCCTTTGTGGATGAGCATGCAGACCTGCAGAAGCTTGTGTAGCTGGGACTGATACTGCTTGGAGAAACCAATGTAGAACCAGTATCTGGTTAGTCAACAGGAGCCTGTCCAAACCCATCCCACATGAGAAGTAAATATGTCCAATAAGCAATGATACACCTCCTTTTATCTATTTGTTTACTTGTTATTTTAATATTTCTTTTATTTTTTGAATTGATAAACCTGTCCAGAACACAAAAATCAAAAGATGTGCAAGGGTGTGTGGTGAAAAGTCTCCTTTACA
Organism: Pteropus vampyrus; assembly: GCF_000151845.1. NCBI lineage: Eukaryota > Metazoa > Chordata > Mammalia > Chiroptera > Pteropodidae > Pteropus > Pteropus vampyrus. The sequence goes on along the minus strand of NW_011889128.1, from coordinate 700,186 downwards.
TCTGGTCCCCTCAGCCATTCAAGCCACTCCTAAAGGGTGGTCAAGGCTCTGTGTTTTGGAATCTCCTTCACAAAGACTCTAGGTGTATGCAAATGAATGCACATGTGTGCACGCACACACACACACACACACACACACACACACATGCTTTTTACACAAATGATAGAATACATTATTTATATTGTTCTGCATCTTGCTTTTTTCATTAATATAGCTCAGACATTGTTTCATATAAGATATAAAGTACTTTTTCATTCTTTTATGCATCTTAATAATATTTCATTGTGTGAGTGAATTATAGTGTATTTAACCAGTCTCCTTTTGATATGTTATTTCTAATCTCTCATGATTAAAACAATGGTGAATTAATAAATTGACTATGTCATTTTGCATATGTGTAAGGATATATTCCCAGAAGTTTGGGCTCTCCCGGAAGCAAATTCAAGATAAGAATTTGAGTGAAAAAAGTTTATTTAAGAGTGACCCCAGGAAATACCAATAGGGGAGGGGTGTGAAATGGGGAAAGGAAAGCAGCCAGTAAAGGGTGTGTTTTCAAAAGGGGCACCACTGTGAGCCTCTGTAGTGTAACCCTACTGGAGAGTTCTGGGAGCAAGTAGAACCTGCACTTTCACAGTGTCCCGCCCTAGAAGAGAAGGAGCTGGAGTATGTATACACCAGTTCCATAGAGTTACTGGCTGAGGGCTGCTCTTGGTGGGAAGGGGTGGGTGTTAATTCTCGGCACTTCTGGCTTGCTTGGAATGTGGCCAGAGTGGTTCTGGTGGCCAGAGAAATGGATATAGGTGCTGCCAGTTGGAAGTCTGACAGGTGAGTATAGCCCCTGGCAAGGCCCACAGGGATCCAAACAGGGCACCAACAGCACCTGCTACCTAAGGTGTTTGCAGGTAAAGTTTTGATAGCTGTCTCTGGGTAGCCCCCCTTTCTCCCCAGTGCTCATATTTCATACTTTGTCAATGCAGTAACCATGACTGTGGCTTGAGCATGCACCCTGTCTAATTCTCACACCAGTCCTGCTAAGTGGCCACCACTTACTATTTGATAGTATCTGAATTTCACTTATGAGGAAACCGAGCCTTAGAGATCATACCAACTTCCTGAGGTCATACAGATGAAAAGGGAATGGAGCTGGGATTCAAACCTGGCTCTGTCTGGCTCCAGACCTTGAGAAGCCTAGACCTTGAGAAGAATTGCAGCTTCTGCTCTCGCCCTCGCACAACTCGGAGACCCATTTAGTCTGTCGGTGAATGTGCAGCCACATATAGGAGATGACTGAGGCCCCCAGATGAGAGCCAGCACAACTCATGCATGAGATTATCATGAGCCTTCCGGCCCAGTCCTGCCATCTGATGACTGCAGCCACAGGCAAGGCCAACAAAAATGCCCAGATTGTCACCTCACAGAACTGTGAGAAATAATAAATGGTTGATGTTTCAATCCGCTGTATTTGGAGTGGTTTGTCATGATGCAGTGGATAACTAAGACAGCCACCCAATTAAAGAGCACATTTCCCAGTTTCCTTTGCAGCTAGGGATAGCTTTATGGCTAGGTTCTAGCTACTGGAATGTGAGTAGAGTCAGTGTACAACTTCGGAATCACATCCTCTGAGAGGAGCAGCATCCTCCCTTTCTCCTTAACATCTTTCTGTTTTCCTATGTGGTCCAAGAAAGTAAACTTGTGGTAAAGCCTGAAGTCTTTTTAATTGTACGACTGCCCCAAATCCTAGCATTTGAGTCTCTTCCTTCTTATCACAACTCATGACATGCCTGGCATCCAAAATGGAGGAGCTGGAAGTGTTCTCCTCTATGCATCCTTGGGATGGGCACAGACTTCAGTTATGCTTTCTCCATCTATAGGACCTTCCTGATGAGCCCACTTGGTTCGATCATTAAGGATTTATTTTCAGCCTCCGAGAGCACCATGGGGAGGTCCTATCCCCTTTTCCCTTTCCTCCTGGTGGCAAAATTACCTGACAGAGAATTTAACTAACCTGTTTCTTTCCTAGATGCATAAGAAAGGCACTAGGAAGGCATTTCCCCTCCCTCTCCTTTGAGAGACTATCTAGAGATGTGTGTCCTGGTGGTGTGGATTTCCCTGCCCCAGAGAAATCTCACATGCTTCTGGTTATTTTTTGAAACCCTTACTTCTTAACCACTTACAGTTTATAAAAGAGATTTCAAACTGGCAACTTTGGAGCCAAATTCAGCCCACAGATTTTATTTAGCACACTGGTTTTATTTGTTTATTTGATTTTGATTAGTTGCCGACATTTTTAAATTGAGAGATTTCTGAGAGAAATCTAGATTTATGGCCTCTCGAGAAATGGGAGTGTTTGGCAACATAAGACTACAGTTGAGCAGAGCCACCCTGTTAAGCAGGACTTGGCTCTCCAGTTCACTCCATATAGCCCTCCTATCTCTGAGGCCAGGGCCCACTGCATTTAAGGTAACCTTTGAGGCCCTGCATGATCTTGCCCCTGCAGCTCACTTCTGCTCCTACCCTTCTCTCTCAACCTCACATTTCTCAAATGAACCATATTTAAGGTAACAAACCAGGACCATTTTGAAAGTGAAAGGGAATGTGATTAGTAATTACACTGGAAAGTCAGGTCTAAACATGACTTATTGGAGACAGGTCAGAATATATCTGTGGTCCCCTACATTCCCCTTCATTTCTCAGCCTTTGCCCATGCTGTACCCTCTACCCAGAATTCACTTCCTCTCCTCCTTAACCTGGATCTTGTCTCAGCTTGTGTGTCACTTCTTCCACATCCTCCCAACTCTTTCTGAGAGAAGCTCTGCCTCTCATATGCTGTCACAATAACTTGGATTTCTTCCACTGGAGGGCAGGAACCCCTATGACAATATCTGGAACATGAAAAAAAAAAACAATTGCCAAATATATGTATTGAGTAAATGAATGAATGGAAAAATGAACAGGCTTGGGTAGCTTCTTGTTCTCTTTGTGTCCTCTACCAGAAGACAGTTCTCAAAAATCTGTTTCCTTACATCCCAACACATATCTTCAGGACCATATAGTATCTGACTGTATGTCAAAAATTTCTAAACCCTGAGAGACTGAATACACATGCACAATGGGCAGACCACACATAGAAATGGGACTCTGACCCACAATCTACAGTAACCAGTCTAGGAAGCCATCCTGTTACCTATGTCAGGCTTGGAGGAAGTCAGACCACTATCTCTGGCAACCAGTCCATAAAATCAAAAAATAAATTCTGCAATCAGCACCAAGGATTGATTAATAACTGATAACTTCCCTAATTTTTGTCCCTGCTTCCAACTTAGCACCAACCAGAGACAGCCAAATATGCTTCTCCACCAATCACAGGATATCCTTCTTCTAGTTAGCCCACCCCATGCCAAGAGCCTCCAATGAGGGCACACCTGAAGTCTTCCATTTTTTTCCACTAGCTTTCCTACTCCTCTGCCCCAATTCAAGTTAGTCTGCCTCCTAGAAAGGCTGCTTTTGCCTTGTTCTGAGGCAGCTGTTTAATTTATGGAATTATTGAGCAGGCCTTAGGGAGATCTAGTCTGAGCACTTGGTCTATTAACTTCAAATCTGTGCAGACTCCTCTTCCACACACCATCTACCTTTTCACTCACTCATCTACCCCGCTACTTACCCACCTACCCACCCATTCTTCTACCCCCACACCCATCCACCCATCCTTCTATACATCTACTCACCCATCTGCCCGTTCATACATAAACTCATTTACCCTCCCATCGCTCATCCATCCATATATCCAACAGACATGTATGATTACTGATTGTCTGCTCCAGGTCTAATGTCTATTCTTAGAGAGACAAGGAGAAGTGAGTATCTGCTCTCAATGAACTCTCATTAAGAGGCTGTCCCCTTTTATTCTTCACTGAAGAAGACTGATTGTTTACTCTCCCCCTTGCCCTCAACTTATAGCAACTGCAGCAACCAGCACAGGTAGCAGGTGATGTAGAGAAGAGGACGATCATTAGCAGGGTGGTTAAGATCCCAGTGCCTTGAAATCTGTCCTCACCTTGTACTGGCTGGGTGACCTGAGGCAAATTATTCAAATTCTCTGTGCCTCAATTCAGCATCTGTAAAATGAGAATAATAGCAAGCCCTTCCCACTCCAGAAAGCTGTTGTGAGGATTCAGTGAACTAATAAAGTACACAGTGATATAAATGTTAATATTACCATAGCTTCTTTGTTCTGCCATCAATATGTTATTACCATATGCCTGCTTCTCTCTTTCATGTCCAAGCTTCCAAGCCGCTGGCTAAAATCCTCCAGCACTCCCAAATCATCTATCACACCAGAACTCCATGTGTAGGGATCTAGGAATGCAGGGAGAACAGATGTTTTTGGAAGGGAGCCTCTTCCTGAGTTACCTGTGTATGTGTGTGTTTCTATACTATAGCATTAAAATAAATTTTGTTTTGAGAAAACATGGGGGTGAGGTAGGGAATTGTCTTTTAAAGACAGAGAAGTGAGACCGATTGCATGTAGCAAGAGGAAGGGCAGAAACTTTTGGGAAAATCCATTCAGGCACTGTGAGTGAATATGGGGTAGAAATGGACGGAAAAATCCTAGGGTTTCTGCCTACTAGATTTGTTTTCTTTTTCCCATGGAAAAGAACCCAGGAGACAGACCCAAAATTATTCAGTTCCACTTAGCTCAGGAAATCAGACCTGAATTAAAGCAACTTATATTCTGGTTTCTCCACCTCCTATCCCTATCCCAAATGTGTGGCAGATCAGATGTAGCCCCTCTTGCCCCAACCACCCTGCTGGAATCTTCCTGAGCACCTCTGGGCTCAGGAACAGAGTAGAAAATTATGTGTCAGGAATACCAGCAGTGGGAAAGGCTGGCTGCTTTCCAAACTTCCCCAGACTCCCTGTCTGTGTCCTTGACCTCTTGCCACAGGCTCAGCCTGGCTCTGAACATCTAGGGTACCAAATGAACAGAACTGGATGTGATTGACTCATAATCCTGCTAGGCTGAGAAGATGGGTAACTTGAATGTCTACTCCTTCCTTGCTTATAACATCCACCTCAGCTGCTACACTTTTCCTGGAAATGTCAGTAATGATTCACTGAAATGGGGCTGTTTTAGGTATCGTACAGTCCTGGTTGGAGGTTCACTGCCCTCATCTGTAAAATGGGTGGGCTGAATTAAGGGTACATCCTGTTCTACACCTTTTTTTTGACTTTTTTTTTTTAGTTTCAAATATACGATACATTGGTTAGATATTTATATAGTTTATAAAACAATCCCCCTAATTACTCCTTCTCTACTCTGGTTTTCCACCTAGCTAATATATTAATGCTAACCGCATTCCTTATGCTCTGCTCCCCACAGCATAATTTGTACTTCTTTAACCCTTCATCCCATTCTCCCAGTCCCCTAACCCCCCATCACCTCTGTCTGTCACCAAATTGTCCTCTATATTTGTGTCAGTTTTTGATTAGTTTGTTCTTCTTGTTTCTTAGATTCTGCATATAAGTGAAATAAAATGGTATTTATCTTTCTCTATCTGACTTATTTCACTCAGCATAATAACCTCTAGGTCCATCCATGTCTTTGCAAATGGTAGGATTTCATTTTTTTTAATGGCTGAGTAATATTCCATTGTATATATGAACCATACCTTTATCCAATCGTCTGTTGATGGACATTTAGGTTGCTTCCATATCTTGGCTATTGTAAATTGTGCTGCCATGATCATAAGGGAGCATAGATCTTTGCGAATTATTGTTTTGGTTTTCTTTGGATAAATGCCCAGAAGTGTAATTGCTGGGTCAAAAGGTATATCCATTTTAAACTTTTTGAGAAACCTCCAGACTGTTTTCATAGTGGCTATACCAATTTGCAATCCCACCAACAATGTATGAAGGTTCCCTTTTCTCTGCATCCTTGCTAACACTTGTTCTTTGATTTATCAATGATTGCCATTCTGATAGATGTGAGGTGATATCTCATTGTTGTTTTAATTTGCATTTCTCTGATGATTAGTGACATTGAACATCTTTTCATATGTCTATTGGCCATCTGTATTTCCTCTTTGGAGAAGTGTCTGTTCAAGTCTTATGCCCATTTTTTAATTAGATTGTTTGCTTTTTTGTTGTTGAGCTGTATGAGTTTTTTATATATTTCGGATATTAACCTCCTATTAGAGGTATCATTAACGAATATCGTCTCCCAGTCGGTTGTCTTTTAGTTTTGTTGATTGTTTCCTTTGCTGTACAAAAATTTTTTAGTTTCATGTAGTTCCATTTGTTTATTTTTTCTTTTGTTTCCTTGCCTGGGGAGATATATCCAAAAAGAAATTCCTGTTAGTAATATCAGAGAGTTTACTGCCTATGTTTTCTTCTAGAGGTTTTATGGTTTCGGGTCTTACATTTAAGTCTTTAATTCATTTTGAGTCTATTCTTGTATACAGTCTAAGAAGGTGGTCCAGTTTCTTTTTCTTTTTTTCTTTTGCATGTATCTGTCCAGTTTTCCCAAAACTATTTATCAAAGAGACTGTTTTTACCACATTGTATATTATTGCCTCTTTTGTCATTTATTAAGTGAGCATATAGGCATGGATTTATTTCTGGGCTCTCTATTCTGTTTCATTGGTCAGTGTATCTGTTTTTATGCCAGTATCATGCTGTTTCGATTACCATAGTGTTGTAGTATAGTTTGATGTCAGGGAGTGTGATACTTCCAACTTTGTTCTTCTTTCTCAAGATTGCCACGGCTATTCAGGGTCTTTTATGATTACATATAAATTTTAGGATTATTTGTTCTAGCTCTCTGAAAAATGCCATTGTTATTTTGATAGAGATTGCATTGAATCTATAGATTGGCCATTTTAACAATGTTGATTCTTCCTACCGATGAGCATGGTATATGCTTCCATTTATTTGTATCTTCTTCAATATCTCTTTTCAATGACATACTTTTCTGAGAACAGGTCTTTTACCTCCTTGGTTAATTCGATTCCCAGTTATTTTATAGTTTTTGATGCAATTGTAAATGGGATTGATTGTTTTCTTAATTTCTCTTTCTGAAAGTTCATCATTGGTGTATAAAAATGTCACTGACTTCTGAATATTTATTTTGTAACCTGCTACTTTACTGAATTCATTGATCAGTTCTAAGAGTTTTTTAATGGAATCTTTAGGATTCTCTCTATATAGTATCATTTCATCAGCAAACAACGAGAGTTTTACTTCTTCCTTTTCAATTTGGATACATTTTATTTCTCTTTCTTGTCTTATTGCTGTGGCTAAGTCTTCCAATACAATGTTAAAGAGGAGTGGTGAAAGTGGGCATCCTTGACTTGTTCCTGATCTTAAGGAAAATGCTTTTAGCTTTTCCTCATTGAGTATGATGTTAGCTGTACATTTGTCATGTACAGCCTTTATTTGAGGTATGTTCCTCTATTCTCACTTTGCTGAGAGTTTTATCATAAATGGATGCTGGATTTTGTCGAATGCTTTTTCTACATCTATTGATATGATCATATGGTTTTTATCTTTTGATTTGTTAATGTGGTGTATCACATTAATTTGCAAATATTGTACCAATCTTGCATCCTAGGAATAAATCCAACTTGATCATGGCGTATGATATTTTTAATGTATTGCTGAATTTGGTTTGCTAATATTTTGTTGAGGATTTTTGCATCAATGTTCATAAGAGATATCGGTCTGTAGTTGTTTTTTTTTTTTTTGTAATTTCTTTGGTTTTAGAATCAAGGTAATGGTGGCCTCATAAAAAGAGTTAGGAAGCCTTCCCTTTTCTTAAATTTTTTGGAATAGTTTGAGAAGAATAGGTGTTAATTTTTCTTTGAACATTTGGTAAGATTCACCTATGAAGCCATCTAGTCTAGACTTTTGTTTTTTGGGAGATTTTTGATTACCGATTCTATTTCATTGGTGGTAATTGGTTGGTTCAGATTTTCTGTTTCTCCTTGAATCAATCTTGGGAGATCATATGTTTCTAGGAATGTATCCATTTTGTTGGCATATAATTGCTCATAGTATTTTCTTATGATCCTTTGTATTTCTGTGGAGTCTGTAGTTATTTCTCCTCTTTTATTTCTGATTTTAATTACTTGAGTCTTCTCTGTTTTTTCCTTGATGAGTCTGGCTAAAGGTCTGTCAATTTTGTTTATACTTTCAAACTACCAGCTTTTGGTTTGTTAGTCTTTTGTACTATTTTTCTAGACTCTATTTTGTTTATTTCCTCTCTGATCTTTATTATTTCCTTCCTTCTATTCACTTTGGGCTTTGTTTGTTGTGCTTTTTCTAATTCTTTTAAGTGTAAGGTTAGATTGTTTATTTGAGCTTTTTCTTGTTTCTTGAGGTAGGCCTCAAAAAATTCTTGCTATGACTTTTCCTCTTAGAACTGCTTTAGCTGTGTCCCATAGATTTTGAGTCATTTTCATTTTCATTTGTCTCTAGGTATCTTTTGATTTCTTCCTTGATCTCATTGTGTGACAGCCTACTGAAATGTGAAAAGGTTGAAGGATAATTAAAACCCGAAACTGGACAAAGGAAGTCTATACCTTAGGCCTAGTTTCTGGAACCCCTAACCGCATTCTGTTAATCATGAAACTTGTAACAATGAGCTCATACGCTAACTGCCAATTTTAGCCTGTGTAACCCCGCTTGCTTGCGTGGCATGAAAAATAATCAATTGTATATAAGCTGAAAATTACTGTTTGGCCATCGCCCATGTGAATACTGGCTATTGCCCGTGGGAACATAAGCAATCACCGATAGGAACATAACATTCTAACAACAAGCTTTCTGCTTCTGTATTCCCTGCTTGCAAACCCCGACCTATGGGTTGACAGGTAGTGAATAGGAGAAAAGTAGATCTTGGTGTTTAAGATAGAATGAAGAATGGGATTTAGGGCTTAAAAACCTTGTATCTTGGCATTTCGGGGCTGCTCCTTTGTACAGGACAGCCGCCGGCTAATAAACAGCCTTTGAGAGCATACTTGGTTTGGTCTATTCTATACAGGCCACAACAATTGATAACCCATTCACTGTTTAATAGCATGTTAGCCTCCACGAGTTTGTGTATTTTCCAGTTTTTTCTTGTAGTTGATTTCTAGTTTCATATCATTTTGATCAGAGAAGACAGTTGATATGATTTAAATCTTCTTAAATTTATTGAGACTTATTTTGTGTTCTAACACGTGATCTATCCTAGAAAATGTTCCATTTGCACTTGAGAAGAATGCTTATTTTGCTGCTTTGGGGTAAAATGCTCTGAAAATATCTATTAAATCCATCTGATCTAGTGTGTCTTTCAGGCCCATTGTTTCCTTATTGATTCTTTGCCTGGAAGATCTGTCCATTGGTATCAAAGGTGTTTAAGTCTCCTACTATGAGTGTATTACTGTTGATCTCTCCTTTTATGTCAGTCAATAATTGCTTTATGTATGTAGGTGCTCTTATGTTGGGTGTATATATGTTTACTAGGGTTATGTCCTCTTGATTTACTGATCCCTTTATCATTATGTAATGCCCTTCTTTGTCTCTTCTTATAGCCTTTGTTTTAAAGTCTATTTTATCTGATATAAGTATCACTACCCTGGCTTTTTTTTTTTCATTTCCATTTGCATGAAATATCTTTTTCTATCCCTTTACTTTCAGGCTGTGAGTGTCATTTGATCTTAAGTGGATCTCTTGTAGACAGCATATGCATGGGTCTTGTTTTCTTATCCATTCGGCTGCCCTATGTCTTTTGATTGGAGCATTTAATCCCTTTACATTTAAAGTGATTACTGATAGGTACATAGTTACTGCCATTCTATTATTTGTATTTGTTTTTTCTTTTTTACCCCTCCTCTTTTTACAGAAGTCCCTTTAACACATCGTGTAATACTGGCTTGTTGGCGATGAATTCCTTAAGCTGTTTCCTGTCTGGGAAGCTCTTTATCTCACCTTCCATTTTAATCGAAAGCCTTGCTGGGTAGAGTATTTATGGTTGTAGATTCTTGTTTTTCATAACTTTGAATATTTCTTGCCAGTTCCTTCTGGCCTGCAAAGTTTCCATTGATAAATCAGCAGGCATTCTTATGGGGGTACCCTTGTAAGTAATTAGCTGTCTTTCTCTTATGCTTTTAAGATTCTTTCCTTGTCTTTGACCTTTGGCATTTTAATTATGTTGTGTCTTGGTATGGGTCTGTTTGAATTCCTCTTGTTTGAGACTCTTTGTGCTTCCTGAACTTGTGTGTCTAATTCCTTTGCCAGGTTAAGGAAGTTCTCTGTCATTATTTCTTCAAATAGATTCTCAATCTCTTGCTTTCTTTCTTCTTCTTCAGGTAATCCTATTATCCAGATATTGTTACAATTCATTTTTTAAAATTCTTTTTTTTGTTGTTGTTCTGCTTGTGTATATTTTGCTGCCTTATATTCCAGTTCACTGATTCATTCTTCTGCTTCATCTGTGCTGGCTGGAAAATTACTGCTTTGTTATCGCCCATGGGAACATAGGTTATTATCCATGGGAACATAACATTCTAACAATACGCTTTCTGCATTCAGACTGAAACACAAAAGATAGCTGTGGGAGGAAGGAAAGTTGAGGAAGCACGGGAACAGATTGAAGAAGAATTTCCCTCCACCTGCCCAGACTGGGAACACAATTCTCAGGCAGGGAGAACGGCATTAGATCAGTACCACCAGATTCTAATTGGGGGAATTAGGATGGCTGCTTGTCAGCCAACTAACCTTTCTAAGGTAACTGAAGTTATACAGGGACTCAGGAATCCCCCAGAGCATTTCTTGAACGAGGCATACCGGGTATACACCCCCATTGATCCTGAGGCCCCTGAGAACCAGTGGGCAATTAATATAGCCTTTGCTACTCAGGCAGCCCCTGATATCTGGCATAAATTGCAACAATTAGAAGGTTTTGCAGGGATGAACCTGTTCCAACTTGTTGAGATAGCCCAGGTGTTCA
>NW_011889128.1:688956-689146 GCF_000151845.1 Pteropus vampyrus | reverse complement strand
TTGCAGGGATGAACCTGTTCCAACTTGTTGAGATAGCCCAGGTGTTCATCAACAGGGAGGCACCAGATGACCCTGTTGTGACCAGAATAACCAGACCCAACTTGAGTGCTCTTAACCAGGAGACAGTTTATTAGCCGGCGGCTGTCCTTGCAAAGGAGCAGCCCCGAAATGCCAAGATACAAGGTTTTTA
>NW_011889128.1:590214-687677 GCF_000151845.1 Pteropus vampyrus | reverse complement strand
AAGGAGCAGCCCCGAAATGCCAAGATACAAGGTTTTTAAGCCCTAAATCCTATTCCTCATTCTGTCTTAAACACAAAGGTCCATCTTTCTCCTATTCACTACCTGTCAACCCACTGGTCAGGTGTGCAAGTGGGGAGTACAGAAGCAAAAAGCTTGTTGTTAGAATGTTATGTTCCCATGGGCAATAGCCAGTGTTCCCATGGGTGATGGCCAAACAGTAATTTTCAGCTTATATACAATTGATTATTTTTCATGCCATGCAAGCAAGCAGGGTTACACAGGCTAAAACTGGCAGTTAGTGTATGAGCTCATTGTTACAAGTTTCATGATTAACAGAATGCGGTTAGGGGTTCCAGAAACTAGGCCGAAGGTATAGACTTCCTTTGTCCAGTTTCGGGTTTTAATTATCCTTCAACCTTTTCACATTTCAGCAGGCTATCACAACCACAAACGATAGCTAAAATCCAAAGCTACTGTCATCAACCCAGCCAATCTGTTGCCAAACTCAGACCCCAAGACCCCTGTTCATGATTGCATAGGTTTCACTGATGCTGTGTGTTCCTCGCGGCCAGACCTCAAAGACTCCCCTCTTCCTGAGGCCAGTGAATTCTGTTCGCGGACGGGAGCAGCTTCATGCACGAAGGAAGGAGGTACGCTGACGCAGTGGTCGTAACTCTAACTAGCACCATCTGGTCACAGGCTCTTCCCCATGGGACTTCTGCTCAAAAGGCCAAACTCATCACCCTCACTGAGTCACTAAGATGGGGAAAGGATAAGGTAGTCACAATATACACTGACAGCCGATACACCTTTGCCACTGCACATGTACACGGAGCCATCTACAAGGAAAGAGGGCTTCTGACTTCAGCTGGGAAGGACATCAGAACAAGGGGGACATCTTAGCCTTACTTGAAGCCATATAGATGCCTAAGGCTCTTGCTATTGTTCTTTGTAAAGGACATCAAAAAGGGAATAGTCCTGAGGCTGAGGGAAACCGTCGAGCTGATGCAGAGGCAAGAAGAGCAGCCACAAGGCCAGTGGGGCCCCCACCACATCTACTGACTGTTGTCCCTTACCCGGAACTGCCTCAGTCTCTGACCTATATGATGGAAGAGAACATATATTTTCAGGTTAAGGGAGCCACTAGGAACCAACAGGAGTGGTGGACGACCCCAGATGGAAAAACTGGGCTCTCACGGCCCTTGGAAGGAGTCTCCTCCACCCACTACACCAGACCACACACCTAGGGTGAACTAAGATGCTCCAAGCTTTAGACCCCTACTTTCACTTGTTAGAAGGGAGAAGAACTGCAGAGGAGATTGCCTCACAATGCCCGGCTTGTGCCCAAGTTAATCTAAAGAAGGGGAAGATAGAACCTAGGCATAGGGAAAGAGAAACTTATCTAGGGGACCACTGGGAAGTCAATTTCACTGAGGTAACCCCGACTGTGGGGGCTACAAATATTTACTTGTTTTTATAGACACCTTTTCAGGAGGGATAGAGGCCTTCCCTGCCAGGAAAGAGACTGCCTTAGTAGTTACTAAGAAACTACTACAAGAAATTCTCCCTTGATTTGTTCTCCCTGGAACTTTAGGGTTGGATGACGGGCCAGCCTTTGTAGCAAAGGTATCACAACAATTGGCTAGCTACCTAAATTTGCGATGGAAATTCCACTGTGCCTACCGGCCTCAAAGTTCGGGCCAAGTAGAGCGAATGAATCGGACTCTAAAAGAGACATTCGTCAAGTTAGGATTAGAAACTGGTGGGACCTGGGTAGAACTTCTCACCTTCGCTCTTCTCCAAGCCAGGTGTACTCCACATATTAATGGATTCACCCCATTTGAAATTTTCTTTGGAAAACCCCTACCTTTAGTACCTAGAATAGAAGATGAGAAAAAGGCAGAACTACATAACCTTGTCTTAAGTCTTTCCAGGCCCTTCAAAGTGTACAGAAGGAGATTTAGTCCCGGGTTCGTGCTGCTCATTCAGCCCCGGGGGACAGACTTCCCCACCAATTTCAGCCTGGGAACTCTTTGTGGATCCGGAAGTTCATTTCCAAGGGACTAGAACCCAAAAGGAAAAGACTCTTCACTGTCCACCCGATGATGCCCACTGCAGTTAAAGTAGATGGCATCCCATCATGGATTCATCACTCCCATGTGAAGGCAGCATGAGAGTGGACAGCTCAGGAAGACGGGCCCTTAAGACTAAGACTCAAGCGTACATAAATCTAACCCTCTGTTTCTTCCTTTTTTCCTCTTTAGCCCAGGGATTCGATCAGCCACAACCAAACCCAGAAGGAGCATTAATAACTTTGCTAACGAAAATACACAAGGTCTTAAATAAGACCACCCCAGACATGGATAAGATTGCTGGTTGTGCCTAAACTCAAAACCCCTTTACTATGTTGGGGTAGGAACTCCCCTAAACTTAACTGAGCTCAGCAGGCTAGAACTTCAAGTCAATTCACTAGCAGAAGTAGTCCTCCAAAATAGAAGAGGTTTAGATTAATATTCTTAGAACAAGATGGATTATGTATGGCTCTAGGTGAAACCTGTTGCTTCTATGCCAATAACTCTGGAATAATTAGAGAAAGTTTACTATTAGTACAGAGAAACTTAGATGCCAGGGAAAAACAAGACTAGAATCAGATAACTGATTTCATAGAATGTTCAGTTGGTCACCATGGCTAACAACTCTTCTATCTGCTGTAGCTGGACCTTTAATCCACCTCCTCTTCTCGTTAACTTTTGGCCCATGTTTCCGTGATTTCTAGTTTGCACATATAAGGAAGATAATTAATTCTATTAAACTTTTAGTATTACAAAATAGAGGCTATGAACAAATTCTGCATGAAGAATCAAAGATTTGATTTTTTGCTAAGGCCGTGGGGAATGTGCTGGCTGGAAAATTACTGCTTGGCTATCGCCCTTGGGAACATAGGTTATCACCCATGGGAACATAACATTTTAACAATAAGCTCTCTTCTTCTGTATCCCTGCTTGCACAACTGACCTGTGGGTTGACAGTTAGTAAATAGAAGAAAGATAGACTTTTATGTTCAGACAGAATGAGGAATGGGGTTTAAGGCTTAAAAACCCTATACCTCTACCTTTCGGGGCTGCTTAATTTGAGGTCTGTGTACCCCTGGCAGACCCAGTTGGCTGAATAAAGAGTGTGTTTCCTATAACTCACTGGTTCTGGTGGTCCGTGTGTCTATTGGGGGCTGGTGGTTACACCCCATCCAATCTATTCTTGAATCCTTCTAGGATATTCTTGATTTCAGTTACTGTATTCTTCATTTCTGTCTGGTTCTTTTTTATGGTTTCTATGTTCTTTTTTATGCTTACGGTCTCTCCGTTGATATTCTCATTGTGCTCATCCATTCTTTCCATAAGTTCATTGAGCATCCTTATAACCATTATTTTGAACGCTGTCTCTGGTAGGTTGCTTGCCTCCATTTCATTTAGCTTATTTTCCAGAATTTTCTCCTGTTGTTTCATTTGTGGCATGTTTATTTGTTTTCTCATTTTATTAGCCTCTCTGTGTTCATTTCTATGTGTCAGGAATATTTGTTTCATCTCTCAGCCTTAGCCAGATGGCCTTATGTGGAAGGTGTCCTGTGTGGCCCAGTGGTGCACTCTCCCTGATCCCTTGCGCCGGGAGCTCTGGACATGATCTTTGCGTAGGTTGTGTGTGATCTTCTGTTGTTGCCAAGACTTTATTGGTGTTAGTACATCAGTGGATGGGATAAACGCTCAGGCTGACTAATTGTGGGAATTGGCTGTGTCCACAAGGTAAGAGTTCCTGCATGGGGGCTGACCCCATTGAGAGGGATTTGCCCTAAGAGGCTTGTGTACTTGTTGCAACCACCCTTTGTATGTACTGCTAATGAGGCTAGTTCAGGAGTTGCTTTGTTGTGGCCTGGTGCCAGCCTCTGGATGTGTTGGTTTCACGGCCCTTTGAGAGGGGATCCCCAGTAGGTCAAGGTCAGTCGCTGCTTTTGATTGCTCAGGGCTACCTGGTGGGAACTACAGAGAGATCCATAGATGATTGTTGCCTATGCTGGATCTTTAGGTAAGTGGAAGAGATAACTCTGTAGGCTATGGTCCAGTTATCCCCCGTCCCTTACCTAGGGCAGTTTAGCAGAGAGACCAGTGCTCCTCCAGGTTTGACTCTGTCTGTCAATTGCCCATAAGTCTCTGAAACTGGAAGAGCCTCTGGGTGATATGTGTGTTGGGTGGCACAGAGATCCCGGGAGTCTACTGGGTCTATTGAGTAAATTTCCCCTGCCACTGCAGTGTCAGTTTACAGGCCAGCACTGTCTCTATGGCTCCCTGTATAGGTTTCTAATCGTAACAAGGTCAGCTGCTGCCTACTTTGGGCCTCAATGTGCCACCCTAGGGCAGGAGTAGGTGCCTATCAATGTACGGTGGGCACTTTGTGTATTGGATGGGGCAGGAGCTCAGGGAGACAAGGGCTGCCAGGCCAATACAGACCCCATGATCCCCTCGAGAGATATTGCAGCTCGTACAGGCAACAGTAGTCTGCCCACAACTGTTTTCCCTGATATGCACTCACTGAGCTAGCCAAGTTGTTTTGCCTGCACAGACTGCTCAACTCCAGAGCCTTGCAGGGCATGGGAAGGTGCTTGTCAATGGGCTGAAGGCACTTTGTGGCTTGGGTGAAGTGGGATCTGAGGGAGACAAGGTCTGACCGGCCAATACAGCCTCAGCTTTGCTGCAACTTCTGTGCTCAGGTGTTCCTGCTGTAGTCATAGATCACAGTGAGACCAGCTGCCATCTGTGGTAGTCCCACAGACTCCTGTGCTCCCCAGACGCAATATTGCAACTCTTGTTGGCAGCAGAGGTCTGCCTGCAACTGATTTCCATGCAATGCCCACTCTGTGCTAGCCAAAGTTTGTTTCCTATGTGGATTGTGAGACTTGGCGGGGAACAGAGCTGTGTCAGTTCACTGTTAATGGGACACCTAGGGCAATTTGTGGGTAGAGTGGGACAGGGTCTCAGGGAGACAATGGCAGGTAGATCAATACAGCCTCAGTCTTACTGCAATTTCGGTAACCGTTTGCACGTTCTGGCAGAAGTCCCGGATCACAGCAAGATCAGCTGCTGTCTGGGACTGGCCCACAGAACCCCGAGATCTGCCCAAGTTCACGTTGTCAGCAGTGAATGATCTTTCTGCAACTATCTTGGAAATGTGTGATCACAGCACTGGCCACCAGCTGCAAATTCTTGGCCCTGAATCAGCGCAGGGAATGGCAGCTATCCAGTAACAAAAGCCCCAGGCAATCTGCAAGTTAGCCTGATCTCCTGAGTCCAGCAGCTTCCTAATGGCCCTTTGGAAGGGGTTTGCGCAGACAAGCTGGCATGGTCTGTAGATTGCCTGGTAGGTGGGCTGGACTAAGGCACAATGGTGGCTGCCTTTCCAGCCTCATTCTGGCGCCAGGTAGTGCAGACTTTCTTGGTATGAATCTCATGTGAGCCTCTGACTGTGGGTCCCAGGCCTAGCTGTGATCCAGGCTTTCGGCTAGGAATAGGACCTGGATTTAGAATGTTACATTAGTGTAGTAGGGCGCCTGTGCCTAAAATATGTAAACATAATTCAGCTTATTGTATCATGCACGTGTGGCTGAAGGCCACTATTGTGCTCTAATATATGTGGAGCCATGAGGTCCCCTGTGGAGCAGAAGGAGAACACAAGACGGGGAGCAGAAGGGGAGCAGAAGAAGAGCAGAAGCAGAAGCTCACTCCCCGCAATAGATTGCACTTCTTGCAACAGAAGTGCGCTCTCCACAATAAAGTTGGTGCCTGCCATTTCCTTCTCATGTCGGCCTCTTGTGCATTCTTCCAACTGGGCGTCTCACCACCGAAACCTTCCCTTCTTGATCAGCTCAGTGCTGACACTGACCCATTGCTGGTGTCCCGGGTGAGTGTCTGCAGGTCAGAAAGCCTGTGCGTGGGTCCTTCAAAAGGGCGTCTAGGGTTTCAGTCTCTTTCCCTCTCGCCCAGAGGCTGGAATCCCCTCTGGTTTTTACAGTCAGAGTTATTGGAATCTCCTCTTCCCTGGGCTGGGATCCTGGGCCCCAAATGAGGTCAGGACTCCCCTCTCCTTCGGAGGGCCTCTGTAGCCTCACTATTCCTCCCGGCGATCATCCACCACCTGCAGGCAAGGAACCAGCCTGATTCGTAACTTTGCCATAGGCTTCGTGGTGGCTCTTTTATATTAACAGACGTAAGTATTTCCATTGGCTGGACTTCAGGTGATTTTCCACGTTGATTATTTTATAATTTGGTTGTAATTTCAATACAGACCTAGGAGGATATGAACCCTGATTTTACCTAGTCTACCATCTTCCCACAACTCTCCTGTTCTACACTTTTATGATCCAAGCTATCCTTGCCAAAGGTGAAGTGTCTTACCTTGTTTTTTTTTTTTTTTCCTGAAGTGTGTAAGTGTGTTGGGCAGCTTGAGAGAGGAAATGGAGTCTTATTCATTCAGTATTCTTATCTTGTCCACATTTACCCACCAAGTAGGGAACACAAGTCTGAGGAAAGGGAGAAATGGAAAATCCAGGATTCAAGGCACCTTTAAAGCTGGGGATCTCTCTATACCTGCCCTGTCTGTAAGACCAGCCCTAGTCTCCCAGACTTCTGGCTTGAGTAATTACTGGTTTATCATTTACCCTCTTCAGAATCTGAGCCCCTTCTTTCCTTCTATTGGGTTTTTCTGTCATCATTTCCTTCTTGGAATTTACCACCTCCAATCCCACTCTTTTCCTTCCTTCCTTCCTTCCTTCCTTCCTTCCTTCCTTCCTTCCTTCCTTCCTTCCTTCCTTCCTTCCTTCCTTCCTTCCTTCCTTCCTTCTTTCCTTTTTTCTTTCCTCCTTCCCTCCTTCCCTTTCTTTCTCTCTTTCTCTCTCCCATTTTCTTCATCTCTAAGAATTCCAGATGCTTTCCCCAGCCATATTGTCTCTAAGGTCTTCAGGGCTGCTTATCTCTAGGCGATACAGCTGCTCACATTTCCCATCCCCAACCCCCTTCCCAACTACACTGGCACAGCCTGCTCTAGGGTCACCAAGAGCCTTTGTCGCCAGATCTGGGGACTTTCTCATTTCTTACCTCACTTGACATCTGCCATCCTGTGATATTGCTTACACTCCTTCTCTTTAGGCTACCCTTTGACAATGTCTTTCTCTCTCCTGGGCTTCTTTCTCTTCAAGGACTCCTTTCTCAATCTTTGTGGGCTCCTGCTCTCCTGGTACACTGGCATTTCCCTGGTACTCACTCCGGCCCATCTTTCTCTTCCCTCTTCACACTTCCACCAAGACCTCATCCAGCACTTCATCTCCAACCCAAACTTTTCTCCTGAGGTCCAGCTGCACACACCCACTGCCCCCAGAACATCCCTCTTGAAAGCCCATCGAGCTCCGCTTACCCAATACAACAATCAAAGTGATGATCATAGTCAATAATTAAAGTTCTTACACACTCTTCTAAGCATTTCACACTTACTCAACCTTCCTAGCAACAACAGGAAGTACATATTTTTATTATCACTCTCATTTTGCAGATGACGAAACTGAGGTCTAAAGAGGTTGAAAGAATCCAAGTTCTTAAACACTATGTTTTGGTTTTCTCAAAACCAAAGTTGGCCTAGCCCACCAACTTTCTCCTCTGTCGGTGCTCTCTAGCTCAGGGACTATCACCACTGTGCTTCCGTCAGTGACCAATCACCTTCCAGTCCATCCCCATGGTCACTAGCTCACTTCTCAGGTCCCCATAATCTCCCTCCTGACTGATCTGTCTCCAGCTAGTTCCCAATGAAACTATGCTTCATACAGCCCCTCTTTCTAGCCTTCTAAAATATAAATGTGAAGATCAATGCTTCCCTCTTCTCTCAGGATAAAATCAACATGCCTTAAGGACCCTTTCTGGGCCTGAGGCCTGCTTCTACTTCCTCTTCTCCCACACAGCACTGACCTCATCTCTTGCCACTTCTCACCACCCTCTCTCTAGTTTCCACCACCGATTTCCTCAGAGGCCCTCCCATCTCATGCCTCTTCCACATTGGGCCCCCGCTTTGGAAACAGGCTTCCCTGTAGTCAGTTACCTTTAAGACTTAGCTCAAGTGTGACCTCTTCCAGGATGCCTTCTTGGAAATCTACTACCTCCCAGTCTGGATAAGATACTCTGTGGTCAATGGGCTTCCCTTCACAGCAAAGTCTTGCTGTTTGCGCATATGCCTTCTTTACTAATGACCCCAGGGCTGGGGCCTTGTGGGTTTTTTTTTCTCTTTTTGCTAAGAGAGAGTGTGTATAATCAACCTTAAGTTAGATTTGTTGAATAAATGATGAATAAATGAGTACCCACTCTGTACTCCTCCTAGGGCTCAGATGCTTGATTTCTTGGTCCAGATGTTTTCAGATCAGAAGTGGAGGG
Source organism: Pteropus vampyrus (assembly GCF_000151845.1). Classification (NCBI taxonomy): domain Eukaryota; kingdom Metazoa; phylum Chordata; class Mammalia; order Chiroptera; family Pteropodidae; genus Pteropus; species Pteropus vampyrus. Next base: position 679,218 of record NW_011889128.1, on the reverse strand, counting down.
TTTCCACAATGGTTTCCATTAGGGCCCTGAACTTTCCCTGACATCTGCCCCTTTCCTCTCCCAGGCTAACTGAAGTCTCAAGGTCAAGGGGAATCTTCAGCTAATACAAGAGAAACTGGGAGAGTTAAGGCAGGGCAGGGGATTTGTATCCCCCAAAGCCTAGAATGGTGAAGCAAGAGAAGCAAGTCAAGCCATCTTGGATTAAAAAAGATCTTGGACGAGAGTGTGTGGGCTGCCTTGGTACCTTTTTCTGCTTATTTTAGTCATAGTCTCCGCCCCGCTGTTCTGAGTCATGCTGACAGCTTCCCCTATGCCTCTGGCCTCTTGACACGCTCTCTGCTCGCTTGCTTCCCTTGGCATTTTGGTCTAGCTCTTCACCGGTGGCTCAGGAGGTTGGAAGCCCAAGTCTGGCCTTCCAGTCATGACCGGGACCGGGACATCTCTTCTCCTATTGATGAGTAAGCTGGGGGCCCTGATGAAGTGGGTTGAGAGGTTGGGGTCCAGATAGGAAGAGAGTTGAGAATGCACATGTTTTGTACTCAGACAATAGGAGATGGACCCAGGGTTTGAGAACTATCTCCTAAGTTTGTGGAGAGAGAGGGTATTGAGGAACCACTTTGGGGTGGGGGTGGATTTCAAAAGATGCTGGATGAGAGGCCAGTTACCTGGACAATCAGAGATTTCTCATATAGGCAGAACAAGTTAACTTTGTGCTCTGCCCACAGTGCCCCTTGGTTCCAAGTTTCCCTGGACTCTCCCTCTTAGGAGCCTCAGCAGTGGGGATGGAGAAAGAGCATCTTTAGAGCTGGGGTGTTGCTTGGTGGAAATGAAGAATAGAAACTTGCCAGTAGACCACTGGGTGAACAGCTGTCTCTGGACTATCCAAAAGAGAGAAGCAGGGCTGAGAGAAGCCAGAGCCTGGGAGTCCAGAAGACCAGGAGGCACTGGGGCATTGGACCTGGAAAGGAGAATGGGGGCTGGGGCTGAGAGATGGAGAAGGAAGAAGAACCTTCTCCAAAGCTTCTCTCCTCACCCTCTTCCCCAGCCTTGGCTTCCTCTGTCTGCTTCAACTTGGACACAGACAAGCCGACAACCTTCCTCATGGACAGTGCTGGGTTTGGACACAGTGTGGTCCAGTATGCCAACTCCTGGTGAGAATTGAGTGGTAACTGGTATTTGGCTCTCATCAACTTCTCTCCCTGCACAGAGTCCTGTTCCTCCCCCCCCCTTCCTTTTATTCACAAATCTACCTCTCTGTTTGATATGGCAATTTCCTGAAGGTTATGAAGAGTTGAATTGAAAGCAGATGCTGTCTTGCCACCTTGATAATCACAGCTAACTTTTATTGAGTACTTACAAAGTGCCAGGCACTGTGCCAAGCACCCTTTATATGGGTACTGATGTAGTCCTCACAAAAATATTATGCAGTAGGAATCTATTATTCAACAATTATTGAGCACCTACTGTATGTCTCAGGAGCCAGGCATATACCAGAGAATAAAACAAACAAAAATCCCTTCTATGCGAAACTTAAATTTTTATTAATCTTCACTTGACTAATGAGGAAACTGAGGCACAGAGAGCTGAAGCAAACTTGCTGGAGTGGCAGTCTGGTTTTAGTATCCACATTCTTAACTGTGGTGTTCACTGTCTCCCCAAAGGGTGGTTGTTGGAGCTCCTCAGGAGATAAAGGCTGCCAACCAAACAGGTGGCCTCTACCAATGTGACTACAGCACAGCCACTTGTGAGCCCATCCGCCTACAGGGTGAGTCATTGCCCCTCTCTGGGACCTAGGTCTAGGCTCCCATGCTCTAAGGTCATGTGAGGAGTGCAGAGGACCCACATCCCAGCTTCAGCTCTGTCTGCAGACCCTTAGCTTCAGACAGGCTTCCCAACTCCTTGAAGGCCTCCCTGCCCATTGCACTCCTGCACCCGTAGCTTCATCAAGACCTGCAAACCCCCTTTATCTGTCAGACCTCCTTGTCTCCCAGGGTTGAGGGGACTCTTGCCCAGACTGTACATTAACTCCTCTGCCCTGAGGGTAACCACACACATATCTGTCCCCTCAGTACCCCCGGAGGCTGTGAACATGTCCCTGGGCCTGTCCCTGACAGCTTCCACCAATCCCTCTCAGCTGCTGGTGAGTTGCCCTGGGTCACAGGAATATTCTGAGGAAAGAAGTGGGGACCTGGGGATGCTAAAACTGGGGGTCTTGTGGAGTGTGGAGGTGCTGGGATAGGAGGGTGGGATGGAAGCAGGGGCAGCCCTTCCACCAACCCCTTCTGTCTCCAGGCCTGTGGTCCCACTGTGCACCATGCCTGCAGAGAGAACATGTATTTGACTGGTTTCTGCTTCCTGCTGTCCTTCCCCTCCTGGCAGGCCCAGAGGCTCCCTTCTGCCCTGCAGGGTGAGTGTTCAGCCCACCGGGTCTGTGGGAAGCCCATACACATGTGACTGGGAGTGCAGTGGGGTGAGACACTCTTACCAGAGTAGGTAAAAAAAAGATCTGGAAAAAAGCTTACTGGATGGCGTAGTGCTTTCAAACACAGGCTGGGGAGCCACTGCCCCATCACTGCCCCACTGCGGAACCTTTCCTATGACCTTACCCTTTCTGAGCCTCAGTTTCTTGGTCTGTCAGGTGGGTATAATAACACACCCAACAGTGAGAGTAGCATTAGATGTTCCATGGCCTGGGTTTAGCATAGTGCCTGGCATGTGATGAGGGCTCAGTTAATGCCAATTACTATTACTTTTAGAGAAGAGGATTTATTTCCACCTAGTGCACCCTGGGGTGTAACCAACTGGTTTGTGCAGCAGGCTGGGAAGGGGTGATGAGGGTGCAGACAGTCTGAATGTGTATGTGCATGATGCACATGTGTTCATGTGTGTATCTGTGTGCAAGTACATGTGTATGTATGCGTATGTGTGCATGTATACATGCATTTGTGTATATGTGCATGTGTGTGTGTGCAGGTTGATGCATAGGACCTGGCTTCCCTGGTGCTGATGTGAATGGGGGATAAGAAGGTAGAACATTGAGCTTTTCAGACCTAGCCCACAGCAGACCAAGGCCCCTTCCTGGTTTCACATTCACACTCAGGCCCTTGGGGAGACTGATATCTAGCCATTGAATGGGTACGCTCTGATCTTTACCCACGGGTGCCTGAGCTCCCATGAGAACAACTAGGACACCACTCTAGGAGGCTTCTGGAACAGAAAGGGGAACTGGGAGCTAGAAATGGCATGATGTTTCCTCTTCGAGAGCTGGGAGAGCTTCCTCTTCTAAGGACAGATCCTGTATTCACACCAGAGGGGAGTGGGAGCCCGTATTTAAGCTGAGAACATAATAAAGACAACGTGTGGCTATTATCACGGGTGACATTAAAAATATTTAACAAAAATACAGTTCAGCACTAACCAATGAGGATAGACCCTGGTCAGGGGCTGGAGCAGAGTCTTTTCATCGCTGGATCATGGAGATGCTCTGGGAAGAGGGTGGTGAAACCCAGGGGGAGGAGTACACTACCGAGGTCGAAGGGAGGCTCAGCTCCTTACTATCGGATTACAGGAACTCTCACTTTTTTCAACCAGGCTGGCTGCACAGGTATGATCACTAAATCACAGATGTATCCTCTTTAGAGACTTTAGGAGACAAAGGGCCCTGTTCTGGGCAAGGTTTAAGGAAGCCTCTGGGGGCTGAGTTCTTGTCACTAGGAAGCTGAGATCCTGGGCTCTGGGAGATTCCCTCAGATGACCGGTGCCATTTCTTTCCCCAGAGTGCCCAAAGCAGGAGCAGGACATCGTGTTCCTAATTGATGGCTCGGGCAGCATCTCCTCTAATGATTTTGCAAAGATGCTGAACTTCGTGAAGGCTGTAATGAGCCAGTTCCAGAGACCCAACACCCAGGTGTGCCCATGGGGGAAAGCGAGTGTGCAGGGCCCATTAGGGAGGCTTGTGGGAGGCGCACTGAGAGTTCTGGAGGAGAGGTCTCTGTGTCAGCTCCATGCGGTTCTCCCAGTTCTCCCTGATGCAGTTCTCCAACCAATTTCGGGTGCATTTCACTTTCAAAGACTTCACTTACAACTCAGACCCACTAGGCCTGTTGGATTCTGTGTACCAGCTGAGAGGGGCCACTCACACAGCCACAGCCATCAGGAAGGTCATGTGAGTCCTGACTTCTTCCAGGTCCTTTCCCAGAGCAAACTGTCTTCCTCTGGGCCTCATCCATCTCCATGAATAAAGGACAGGTGGAACTGAAATTCCATCTGTGGTCTCCTCACCAATCTGGGGGTCTCTGGGTGGGATCAGCGCCTCCTGGAGGAACGAGCACCTCCTCATTCTCACAAGGTGTCAGGGGCTGGCAGAAGCCTCTGGGCCCTCTTCTTCCCTGACAGAAAACAATTGTTCAGTGCTCCAAGTGGGGCCCGAAATGATGCCTCCAAGATCCTCATCGTCATCACTGATGGGAATAAACAAGGCGACTACCTGGATTATAAGGATGTCATCCCCATGGCTGAGGCAGCGGGCATCATCCGCTATGCAGTCGGGGTAAGATGTGGGGATGCCCTCCCACTGCTTTCTCTCCTTGCTTCCACTTCAGATAACTTCTCTTTCAGGGACAGAAACCTCAGCTCTCTCAGCTTCTACTTCCTTTAGTATGAAAACTGTTTTGGCCTGGGAACACTGATCTTTTCCCCTAAACTCCTTAATCCTTTGTAAGCCTCATTTTTCTCACCTGTACACTGGGTGTAGTAATGTTAACATTGCAGTGCTATTGGAAGGTATCAGCACCCAGCATGTGGCAGGCACATTAGGTTTATGATTATTTTCATTGCGTTGGTCTTTGTTGGGGACAGGTGGGATCGGCTTTTCGAGAGACAAATTCCTGGAAAGAATTAAATGACATTGCATCAAGTCCCTCCCATGAATATATATTTAAAGTGGAGAACTTTGACGCTTTGAGAGACATTCAAAACCAACTGAAAGAGAAGATCTTTGCCATTGAGGGTAAGTCAGAGATGGAAATACTTGCATCAGAAACCCTTGCTCATAAAAGCTTTTTCTTCTTAAACCTGGACCCAAACATCATGGACAACAACCTCTCCCTTTGGGTATTAGTCTCTAACATTAGACCCTCTTAAAGGTGAGGTGTCCTTCTCAGACCTGGCAAAACTTTTCTTCCCCTGTGGAACCCAAATGTCATGCCCTCCCCTAGGTACACAGACCATAAGCAGTAGTTCCTTTGAATTGGAGATGTCCCAGGAGGGCTTCAGCGCTGTATTCGCACCTGTGAGTGGGGTCCCTTTCAGTCCACTGATGTAGGTTAAGGGAAAGCAGGGATGGGGGGAGGTGAGGGTGGGTGTTAGATGAGAGTGGAGTCGGCGGCAGGGATTGCTTTGGAATTGCTGTCTCTTCTCACTCCCTTCTACTCAGCCTCAGAATCCTTTCTTCCCAGGATGGACCAGTTCTAGGGGCTGTGGGAAGCTTCAGCTGGTCTGGAGGTGCCTTCCTGTACCCCCCAAATATAAGCCCCATCTTCATCAACATGTCTCAAGAACATGTGGACATGAGGGACTCTTATTTGGGTGAGAAAAGGCTTTGGTTGTGACAGGCGGGAGATGAGATGCCTGGGAGGGGTAGGAGCCCAGGGCTTCTGTGCTGAGGCCTGGTTCCTTTAGGTTACTCCACAGAGCTGGCCCTTTGGAAGGGGGTGCAGATCCTGGTCCTGGGGGCCCCCCGTCATCAGCACACTGGGAAAGTTGTCCTCTTCGCCCAGGTGTCCAGGCAATGGAGGCCGAAGGCTGAAGTCACAGGGACCCAGGTTGGATGTGGAGGAAGTCAGAGTGGAATATGAGGGTGGCAGTCTCCAGGGACAGAGAGGAAAGAGATGAAGGGCTTTGGGGCTTGTGGTAGGGAGGTCCTGGTCCCTGAGGAGAGGCAGGACCTGGCCCAGATGGGGTGCCTCTGGCAGGGCAGGTGGGGTGACTTCACGCTCTGCCCTCCAGATCGGCTCCTACTTCGGGGCCTCCCTCTGCTCTGTGGACGTGGACAGAGATGGCAGCTCCGACCTGGTCCTCATCGGGGCCCCTCATTACCATGAGCCGACCCGGGGGGGCCAGGTGTCTGTGTGCCCCTTTCCCCGGGGGGTGAGTGGCTGATGGAACCTGGGCTGGGTGGGGCCTGGGTGTGGGGTGGAGGAGTTGCCCGGTTTGGGGACTGGCACTGGTTTTGTTTTGCAGAGGGCTAGGTGGCAGTGTGAGTTCATTCTCTGTGGGGAGCAAGGCCACCCCTGGGGCCGCTTTGGGGCAGCCTTGACAGTGCTGGGGGACGTGAATGGGGACAAGCTGATGGACGTGGCCATTGGAGCCCCGGGAGAGCAGGAGAACCAGGGTGCTGTCTACCTATTTCATGGAACCTTAGGACTGGGCATCAGCCTCATCCACAGCCAGGTGAGGCCCTGTCATGGATTCTGTCACTATGACAACTCCTCCTTGCTTTTCCTTGTCTTTTACACGGCTGCCTGGAAAATTTGCTGTTACCTATTTTACCTCCTTTGCCCACTATTGGGCATCTCATAGGCAGCAAACAGAAGTATTAACAGGCTCATTCCCTGATTTGTATGAGGACTTGATACTTGATGGGTTCTCCACCCAGGCCTTGTAATCCCTCAGCAGATTTACAAGATATATTGGCCAGGCATTAGCAAACCATTTTAGAGATAAAATCTGAGGCCTGGAGAAGATAAATGACTTGATTTGTCCAAGGTTTATAGTAGATCAGGAATGGTGATGAGAAAGGTTCCTGTCTCCTGACTTCTAACCCAGTGCTCAGTCTCTTGGTGGCTCTCTGTTGCCAATCAGTTTAGATCTGATTGCTCAGCTTGCCTTTCCACTCACCCTTTCATCTCCATGGATGATATATGACTTTATTCTCTCCTGCTAGCAGTAATCCTGCCAGATGCTCATCCAGGTAGGAGCCCTCCACCAAATGGGGCAGGGTTCCCTGAGTAGGGAGGGGCTGCTTCCTTTGGCAAAATTAAAACATAGGCCAAGGATCTGAGTAGACATTTCTCCAAAGATGATATACAAAGGACCAATACACACATGAAAAAATGCTGAACATTATTAGTCATCAGTCATTAACAAATCAAAACCGCACTGAGACACCACTTCACACCCAATAGAATGGCTAAAATTAAAAACATAATAACAAGTGTTGGTGAGGATGTAGAGACTTTGGAAACCTCACATACTGCTGGTGGGATGTAAAATGGTGCAGATGCTTTGGAAGATAGTCTGGCAGTACCTCAGAAGGTTAAACATAGAGTATTGTATGACCCAAGAATTCCACCAAAGAGAACTGAAAACGTATGTCCACATAAAAAGTTATACACAAATGTTCACAGTAGCATTATTTATAATAACCAAAAGGTGGAAAAAACTCAAATGTCCATCGATTGAAGAATAGATAAGTGAAATGTGGTCTATCTGTACAATGGAATATTATTCAGCCATAAAAAGGAATAAAGTATTGACACAGGCTGCAACATGGATGAATCTTGAAAACATTATGCTAAATGAAAGAATCCAGTCGCAAAAGACCACATATTATATGATCGTATTTATATGAAATCTCCAGAATAGGCAAATCCACAGAGACAGAAAGTATGTTAATGATTGTCAGGGGCTGCGAGTGCAAGGAGGTGACATGGGGGTGACTGCTAAAGGGTATGGGGTTTCTTTTTGGGGTGATGAAAATGTTCTAAAATTGATTTGTTAATGGTTACATAACTCTGAACATCCTAAAAACCATTGAGTTGTATACTTTAAAAGGGAAATTGTACAGTATGTGAATTGTATCTCAAAAAGTTGTTAGGAAAAATAGTCAAAGAAGATCCCTGAAGTTCTGTCACTTCACAGATATGTGATCTTGGTCATTACTCACCTCTCTGTGCTCAGTTCCCTCATTTGTAAAATGGTGGTAATAATAAACCAACCTTATTGGGCTGCTGCTATGAATATTAAATGGGTCAGTACATACATGTACATAGAGTACATATACAGCACACAAATGCATATGTGCCTGGCACATAATAGGTGTTATGTTAATCAATTACTGTTAATACAGTTTAACAACTGAAGGGATTCTAAAGAAATGGAACTTTAAGAAGAGGATGAAAGGCTTTGTTGAGAATAATGAGAATCCATCTGTTGTCATGAAACTGTATTCAGTTCACACCAACTTTAACCTCTCCTTGCTGCAGTGGCTAAGAGGGTCTACGTAGACCCTTGATTGCAAATATTGCTTGGGTTATACCCACAAGACCTGACTCCAAGAGGAGGCCTTTCCAGAGTCACAGCCGACCATGATTTTCCTTTTGCCTCCATGATGTATCTCACCACATACTTGACTGGAAAAGTCTTGCCTTCTTCCCCAAAGGCCCACACACCAAAGAGAGTGTATGGTGGTGAGATCAGTTTTTCTGGGTGTGAGGCCACTTGAATGTGTTTGTAATAATTTTACCTCCCTCTTCATCTCTACACTCCCTTCGTAATTGGTAAATTTCTCTTTCATTTTATTATTATTACTCTTAATGTCTCCCAGTCCCAACAGTGCCCAGATATTTATATGGCACATTTTCCCAAGGGATTACTCATTACAGGACCAATAGAAATAAAAGAGAAGGGACCCACAGGTGAGGCAAAGTCTTGGAGCATAGAATCTGCATATGGGCATAGCCATTTCCCACCCCAATTTGATCCCTCTTTGTCCTCTGAAGAGACAGGGTGGCCATGGGGAGCACAAAGGGGTCTTGGGCCTGAGGTCGGAGGATCTGATTTTCAGTCTGGAGTTGCTCTCTTAAAGGCTGTGTGGTATTGGCACTGTCTGCAGAGGAAGTTGTAGCTGGATGAGCTGAGGTCCCTTCTAGTCCAAACACTCATCATAATTAGTAATTGACTAATGACCATATTCCAGGTGCTATTCTAAGAACTGTATGAATTAATTCATTTGCTACTTATGGCTAAACCCTGAGGTATTATTATTCCCATGAGAGATGTGGAAACTGAAGTACAGAAAGATTGAATCCATGTCCAAGTGCTCATGGCTAATATAAGCAGAGGAGCCAGAATTGAAACCTGATTAGTCTTTCGATCTTCATTTTATGTCTTAGGAATCTTTCCTTTTCTCTAGTCATCATTTTCCCACTCCTCTCTTTAGGCTCTCCTTGATGACATCTTTTCACTACTCATCTCTTCTTTCTGTCTCCCACATGCCTACCTCCCTGTTCCTCTCATTGCTGATCTCCAACTTGGGGATCCCTCAATCCCCAACCTTGCTTGCCTTTCTCTCTCTGGCTAGAGGATTGCAGGATCCCAGTTCTTCCCCAGGCTCCAGTATTTTGGGCAGTCGCTGAGCGGAGGTCAAGATCTCACCCTGGATGGACTGGTGGACCTGGCTGTGGGGGCCCAGGGGCATGCACTGCTGCTCAGGTGAGAAGAGCCTTCCTCAGATACTCTCCAGGTGGTCCTAGGTTCACCTAGAACATCAGCCTCTTCACCCTCATCCCAGGTCCTCCTGTGACCAAGGGCCTATCCTCAATGTTCTTCCCGTAGAACCAGACCTGTGCTCAGGGTATGGGTGAGCATCCGCATCACACCTGCAGAGATCACCAGGTCTGTGTTTGAGTGTCAGGAGCAGATGCCCTTTGTCCAGCCACTGGTTAATGCCAATGTCTGCCTTCATGTTTATAAAAGCTCCAAGGACCGACTGGGTGAGTCCTCTTTGACCCAGAATACCCTGACCTTGGAGTCCTCCAACCCAAGACTCTAGTCTCCTGCCTTGCTCCTTGCCCACCTGGGGAGTTCATGGTTCTTTTAGCCCTTCCCATCCCCTACTTTCCCCTATAGGTGACCTCCAAAGCTCTGTGACCTTTGACCTGACCCTTGACCCTGGCCGCCTGAGTCCCCGGGCCATCTTTGAGGAGACAAAGACTTGGAATCTGACTCGTGTCAGAGTCCTTGGGCTGAGACAGCATTGTGAGGACGTGAGGTTCCTTCTCCTGGTGAGGAGGCCTTGGAGTTCTGGGGATGGAGGCAATTCCAAGGCTGGCAGCAGGCTGGGAAGGGGAAGAATGGGGTGTGTTCTGGTCCTCACTGTGGCTCAGCCCCAGCATGGCACTTGGAATTTAGGAGGAGCTTAACATTTGTTAGCCAAATGAGTGAATGAGTGAGTGAGAATGAGTGAATGTGTTGGCTGTAACTGCCAGAAGTTACAAAGTTGGATTTCAGTAAAAGAGTACAACTGCTTCAGACAACTATGGAGCAATGGGCTGGGATTCTTGTATCAAGCCATTCCTCTGAGACAGGCCCTGTCCTAGGTGCCAGAGACACAGCAGTGGACAAAACAGTCCATGCTCACAGGGAGCTCTGGGGAAGACCAAAAATGGTCAAGTTCCTAGATAACAGGAGTCAGGTAGTGATGAATGCTGTGAAGATAAAGCCAGGGAGTGAACAGAGGGGTGTCCAGAGGCCTCTTGGAGGATGTAAAGTTTGAGAAGACCCTAAATAGAGTGAGTGAGCCTGTGGGAGATTAGGGGAGGGATATCAAGGCAGAGGACAATCACAGCAGAAGTTCCACATGGCGGAATCTTAGCAATGAGTGTTTAATAAGTGCAGGTGAGTACCATTTTTATTCCATTTTACAGATGAGATGGGACACAGCTAGTGACTGTGAGGCTGTTTTCCTTAGCCACCTGCTCTCTTCAATGTCTGTTCTCTAGGCCTGTGTGGAGGACTCAGTGACCCCCATTACCTTGCGTCTCAATTTCTCCCTGGTGGGCAAGCCCAAACCTTCCTTTGGAAACCTACAGCCTATATTGGCTGTGGATGCTCCCAGATACTTCGTGGCCTCTGTGAGTCTTGGCTTTGGGATCTTCTAGAGGGAGTGAAGGGGGTGGACTCCAGACTTTGGGGAAAACCCCTCTTTGCTTTCCCTCTCAGCTTCCCTTTGAGAAGAACTGTGGAGCCGACCACGTCTGCCAGGATGACCTTGGCATCTCCTTTGGCTTCTCAGGGTGAACCTCCACCCCTTTAGACCTGCTCTGGTCCCCCAGCCCTCCTCCTGGCACCTAGAGCTCATGCCCACCTCTCCATAACATTTCTATCCTGTGCTCAGAAACCAGACATCCTGTCCCCCTAATCTCCCCCACCTCCTGACTCTGTTTCATCCCTAGACCATTTCTCTCCCCAGTCACAGAATCATCTCCTACCCTATACCCCAATACCTAGCTTGAAGACCCTGGTGGTGGGGAGTAACCTGGAGCTGAACATGGAAGTAAGAGTGTGGAATGATGGTGAGGACTCCTATGGAACCACAGTCACCTTCTTCTACCCACCAGGCCTGTCTTATCGACGTGTGGCAGGGAGCCAGGTATTATTTATTCTCTCTGGAGAAGGAAGTGGATGATGGTTTGGGGTCAGCAGAGACTCTTGTACTGAGTTCACAGCTCAGACTGGTGCTGCCATTGCTTAGAAGCCTCTCATTAACCAAGAGGTCTGGGCTGGTCATGATTGGATAAATATGATTGTGCTATCTAGTACTTGCCTCACCTTATGTTGTATTCATCTCTGGGCATCACATTCTAAGTACACTGACTATTAGGAATGAGTTCCCAGGGGGCAGTTAATATGGAGAGAGAGGAGATCCTGCTTTAAATTTCTTTGTACTCTACATCATATAAATATTCTTCCTTTAAAGGAAAACATATCTTGGCTTTCGAATATTTTAAAACACTGTGCTATAGAAGAAGGAGTTAAATTAATTGGTTACTCTAGATCAGGGCTTGTCATACTTTTTCTACAAAGGGCTAGAAAATAAATATTTCAGTTTCGTGGTTCATGCAGTGTCTGTCATATCTACTCAATTCTGCTGTAGTGGAGTGAAAGCAGTCATTGACAATATGTGTATAAATGATCATGGCTGTGTTTTAATAAAACTTTATCTATAAAAATTGGTGGTTTGGCAATCCCTGTTCTAGAAGACAGAACTAGGACCATATTGAGTCAAAGTGAAACAGATTTTTAATAAAAATTTTATTATGAAAAATGTTAACATTTACAAAAGTAGAAAGTAGTTCAACAAACTTTCCCAAAACTTACCACCCAGATTCAACAATTATCAACATTTTGCTACATTTATTTAATCTTTTTTTCCCCTTTGCTGAAGTATTTTAAAATAAATCCCAGACATTATGCCACTCATCCTTACTTCATTCTATACTTCTGGACAGTGAGGACATCTTACACAACCCAATGCCATTATCACACCCAATGAAATGAATCATTCCTTGATATTTAGACCATAATAAAATTTCCTTAATTACCTCAAGATGCTGTTACACCTGAAACAGCATCTAAAGTAGGTCTACACATTATACTTGGTTGGTTGGTCTCTTATGTCTCTCTGAAGCTGGTACTCCCAATGAGATCATATTTTGATTAACATTTGAAGGAAAGTACTAGAAATGGCAAGATCCAGCTGCATGAGGGGTGAGTGCCCTATCATTGAAGGTACTTCTAGACATAGCAACCAAATGCAATACGTGGACCTTTGTTGGATATTACTTTTAAAAATGAGCTGTAAAATAATGTTTTTGGGCACAAATTAGGAAGAGTGAACATGATTTGGATTAATATTAAGGAGTTATTATTAATTTTGTTCATTTGTTTGTCTATTTATTTATTTGGCAAGGCTACACTTAGTTGACCTCACAGATTGCAAGGACATTGTCAGCTTACAATCCCTTATTTTTTTATTTTTTATGCTTCCAGCACCTGGTCTTTCTAGGTGGTCTCCCATCCAAGTACTAACCAGGCTCTGCTTAGCTTCTGAGATCACATGGGTTCGGGCTTGTTCAGGGTAGCATGGGCCGTAGGTTATTATTAATTTTGCTAGATGCGTTTTATTGAGTCTTTTAGTTATGGTAAAAAAATACCCTTATCTATTGGTGGTATAAATCAAAGTATTTCTGGATGAAATGATGTAATATTCAGAATGCGCTTTAAATTATCCAGAAAAAAAAAAAGGTGGACTGTAGCTGAATAAAACAGAGGCAGAAAGTATTTGTAATTTAAGCTGAATGATGGGTACACAGGCGTGGATTGAGTTTCTCTACTTCTGAGTATGTTTGAAAATTTCCACAATAAAAAGCCTTTAAAAAATAACAATAAATGTAAAAGAGGAAACTCTAATAAATCTGGGCTTTCTACTTTAGGAGGAAGTCTGACCAGATAGCATTTAAGGATTTTTAAAAAACATAACCTTGAAGTAAATTCCAGGAAACTGTCACTACTTTATGGAGTCTCTTTGGAATACTAACAGATACTCACTTTTTATCACGTGCCCTTGCCTAGAGCCAGCTGCAGTCACAATCCCTGCGCCTGACCTGTGACAGTGCCCCAGCTGAGAGCCAGGGCATCCAGAGTACCCACTGCAGCATCAAACACCTCATCTTCCGCGAGGGTGCCCAGGTCAGCCTTACTTCTACCTACTTCTTACTTCTCATCCCTTGGTGACTTTCCTACCCCCAACCCTATGCCTGCTTCTTCCTCAGATCACCTTCACGGCTACCTTTGATGTTTCCCCTAAGGCCATGCTGGGAGACCGGCTGCTTCTGATGGGCAATGTGAGTAGGTGAGTGGGCCAGGCCTGGGGCAGTGCCCCCTCACACCCAGCCTCCTCTTCTGGGGCACTTGCCAACTGGGCTCCTCCTCTTTCTCCAGTGAGAATAACACCCCTAGGACCAGCAAGACCACCTTCCAGCTGGAGCTCCCGGTGAAGTATGCTGTCTACACTATAATCACCAGGTGCCATGCTACGACCTGAAAAGGGTTTTTCTTCATCACTCTGATGGGGCTCAGGGAGGTTCTCAGGGAGTCCCTGCAGCCGCTGAACATCTGGAATATTTAGGTTTTATCACTACCCTTTCAATCGGTAGATGATCCTAGTAGCAGTACTTACTAATAGATCATTGAGTATTTATTGTGGGCTAGTTATGACAATAATAAGTGTGATATTATCATTACATCGTACATTTAATAGAGGTTATGGTTCTCAGAAAGCTTTCTCAAAAACCTTAAGATTGTCCTGGATTCCCTAAGAGAGATGAGATGTATCTTTGTTTTCAAGGTTTTTATAGCCTTATTGGGGAGCAAGGTTACCCTGAACCAAAGCAGAATCTCATCAAAGGTCTCTCTGTGGTGCTGTACCCTGAGGCTATGTAAATTTCTAAGGTGGGAGTAGACTCTTCTATCATGGGAGGCCTCAGGTAAATGTTGCATGGCATTGGGTTTGGACCTCGGCATTTGGGTGGGACAATTCTATGCAAGGAGCAGATTTAAAACTTGCAGAGCTTCTGGAACCAGTCCTCCTTTTCCAAATCCCCTTTAGAAAGTATAGAGAGAAATGACCTGCCTGCTGCAGAGGCTGAGAGTCAGGGAGAAGCTAGATGAAAGGAAAAGGCCTTAACATGCTGCCCCAGGAGGAGTAGATGAGGTGTTTGAAACTGAGGAGTGAAATCAAATGTATGAGCAGATACCTTCCTAGCATTTGCTATGTTTCAGGCACAGTGATGTGGCTGCTTTCCATAAATTCATTTGACATTCAGCGAAGATTTATTGAGCTTTTATTATATGTAATCAAAACCAGACACAAACTTCCGCCCTTGTGGAATATTTGCAATTATGATATGTAACAGGCCCATATGGCTTAGCATGGGTAAGTTCCCATGCTACTTCTGCCCATGTGTCTTATTAGATGTCCTTCTCCTGCTCAGAGTTTCACACTCTCATTCACACCTGTACATTGGGGCTCTCAGTAGTCCAGCTAGTTGCATGCTCCTGAGCTTGCTTGCTGGAGTGTGCACTGGGGTTAGCACCCATAGGTAGGGCACACCATATCTAGGTGCATGTAGCCTAACATCTGTCCTCTGCAGATGTTACTTTATGAGTAGGCTCATTCAGAGGGACACCCAGGATGAGACTGGGGCATTTTGGGGAAGCCCCTTGGCAGAGGAGGAATGAGACTTCAGAGTAGGACTGGTGGTCTAGAATTTAGACTGTGCAGGCTAAGGATAGGTACCCAAAGAATGGAACATGGAGGGGCAGAGATGAGACCAGCCACCTATGTGAGGGGCTGAGTTGGCCATTGGGTCTCCAGGCATGGGGCCCAGGCAGGTACAAGGAGGCACTAAAAAGAAGTGAAGAGTCTGCTGTGGGTTCTCTCTCACATCCAAGCCCCAAACCCAGAAATCCCAAGGAAATAAGAGAGAAAGGCCTCAGGGAAGGCCAGTGTCAGCCGGAGTCTCCTCAAACTTTTGCTGTGTCCTACATGCCCACTGAGCATCCTCTGTGCCCATGAAGGCCCGAAAGGAAAACTGAGGCACAGAGAGGGGAAGGTCCTGGTCTCCACTCTCTCAGTGAGTCAATGGCATAGCTCTCAGTCCCTTTCACTGCACCCTTGCCCAGCCCCACCTTGGCTGTTCCTTCTGTGGGGAGCTTCTGCAAGCATCTCCCACCCAGCTTGAAGCCCAGCCCTGCTCCCTAAATCTTCCTATTACCTCAAGTCAGCCACAGACATTCCAGGCCACCCCAAAACCCCACTGACCACCTGTCCTGTCATGATCCCAGCCAGAAACTTCTCAGGAGGCCCCATGTAACTTTATTATTTTCATTTTTTTAATTAAGTTTATTGGGGTAACATTGGTTAATACAGTTATATAATTTTTAGGTGTACATTATAATTTGACATCTATATACTCTATCGTGTAATTATTACCCAAAGTCTAGTTTCCTTCAGCTATCATATATTTGATCCCCTTTACCCACTTCACCCTCTCCCTACTCCCTATATTTGACCCCTTTCTGTCTACCTCTTCCCTCCTCCCCCACTCCCTACCCTCTGGTAACCACTAGTCCATTGTCCATATCCATGAGTCTCTTTTGTTTGTCCTGCTCATTTGTTGCTTTTAGGTTTATATCTCACATATAAGTGATATGTGATTTTCAACATTTTCTGTTTGGTTTATTTTGTTTAGCATGATTATCTTGAGGTCCATCCATGTTGTCGCAAATGGCAGTATATCATCTCTTCTTATGGCTGGTACATTGTATATATGTACCACAGCTTCTTTAGCCAATCATCTATTGTAGAATACTTCTGTTGCTTCCATGTCCTGGCCTCTGTGAATAATGCTGCTATGAACATCTGTGTGTCAATATCTTTTTGGATATGGGTTTTCAATCCCCAGTAGAGGGATTGCTGGATCATATGGTTAGATCAATTCTTAGTTTTTTGAGGAACGTCAATATTCTTTTCCATAGTGGCTGCACCAATTTGCCCATGTAACTTTAAAGCCACCCGTATCTCTTCTCTCTCCAGCCATGAAGGATCCACTAAGTACCTCAACTTCTCGACCTCAGAGGAGGAAGAAAGCAGCATGGTCCAACATAGATACCAGGCCAGTGATGGTGACTCGAGAACATGGGCTAGAGCAGTAGTCCAGGAGCCAGAAATTAGGGAGGCATGTGGAGTTTGTCATGATCTTTGCCCTTATTACCCTCTTTGCAGGTGAACAACCTGGGACAGAGAGGTCTTTCCATAAGTGTCAACTTCTTGGTGCCTGTGGAACTGAACCAGGTGACTGTTTGGAAAGAGATAGAAGTCTTCTCCCCCCAGGTACTCAGACTGTGTAATGTCCTTTACCTTGATTTCCTGTGTTCCTCATGAATCTTTGATGTCCACATTGAGATCCTTTCTCTCTCTGTCTTTTCCTAGAACCCATCTATTCAGTGCTCTTCAGAGAGAATAGTGCCCACAGAGTCCAGCTTCATGACCCACATTCAGAAGAATCCTGTGCTGGTGAGGAGGATTCTGGGCTGTCCCCCACTTTAAGTCACACCTCAGAGAAATTTAATTCAGGAATATGTGTTATATTTAGATGGATGTCTGTTGAACAGCCCTCTTAAATTCGGATGTGGCTGCTCCCCTTAAATCTGACAATTTAATACTGTCCTCTGCCTTCCAACCCATTTTCTCTGGACTGATGCTTCTTCTCGGTCCCTAGGACTGCTCCATTGCTGACTGCCTGAGGTTCCGCTGTGACATACCCTCCTTCGGCATCCAAGAGGAACTTGACTTCATCCTGAAGGGCAACCTCAGCTTTGGCTGGATCAGCCAGGTGCATAGGCCCAAAAGCAGAGTCCCTCCCCCAGACTCAGGTGGTACCTGATAAATCTGTGCCTATCCTCATGCTAGGACATTTATCTGACTCTGAGCCTTTCCCAGAGCTAGTTCCCAGCTCTCCTGCTCTCTTTTGTAGACATTGCAGAAGAATGTATTTATTGTGAGTGTGGCTGAAATCACGTTCAACAGATCTGTGTACTCTCAGCTTCCAGGACAGGAGGTGTTTTTGAGAGCCCAGGTAGTGACTGTGTGGTAGGCAGTGACCGGGCTCATTGGAGAACTTCTGATGCTAAATCTGTGATACTGGGTGGGGGGCTCACAAGCTTGGAAGGAGGAAGGGTGAAGGTCCTTTGGGTGGGATAGTTGTCCCTAAGTGCTTCTGTACCTCACCCCTTGGAGTTTAGCCCAGAGAAGAAGGAGGGGATTGTTAAAGATTGGGGAGCCAAGAAGGGTGGGGCAGCCAAACCTGATACTTTTTAATGAGGTCATCTCTACTCCAGATAGAGATGGTGCTGGAGAAGTATGAGGTCCACAACCCCATGCCCCTCATTGTGGGCAGCTCAGTGGGAGGACTACTGCTGCTGGCTCTAATCACAGCCATACTGTACAAAGTGAGTGTTTTCATCCTGCTCTCAACACCACCAGCATTTAATTCCACTTTTACAGTATAAGTAAGAGCTCATCTAGGAATCAGGAACATATACTTGCTAAGTTACTGCATGTGAGAGATCCCTTCCCACCTATGACATCAGCAGTCCCCAACTGTTCCCCATGTTTGTGCCCTATCTGATTCTCAGGCTAGTCTCTCTTTTATCCTTCTCTGCCTCTCTACATGTTTCCATTGACAGTAAATTCTAATATAAATGCATCACACTGGATTTGATATTGACACCATCATGGATTCTTTCTGTGACTGTAGGCAAGTACCTAATCTATGCTGGGTCTTGGTTTCTCATTCTGAAGGTAATTTTACACAGCTCATAGAATTGTAGTAAAGTCGAAATGTTACAATGTGTATAAAGTTCCTACTGCAATGTATAAACATAGTAGGGGTTTCAGAAATGGTGATCCCTCCCCTTCCTCATCATCTCTTTTCCTTTTTTTCCACTGAACTTCATGATTTTCCTCTCCTTCCTCCCTTATAGGTTGGCTTCTTCAAACGTCAGTACAAGGAAATGATGGAGAAGGCAAATGGAGGAACTGCCCCAGAAAATGGGACATCAGACCCCCAATAAGAAACTACCTCCTGTTCTCTTTTGGACTTGCTCTCCTCTGAGAGGTTTCCTGGCCCTTTAACTCTCACCCAAGTCAGGCCTGAGGGGGAAGAAATGTTCCACATGAGGGAGGCTGGGATCAGGCTGCTTTTTCTCTTTGGTAGAATTTAGTTTACTTCCACAAAGTATCTTGCCTGGGAAGGGCCCTTTGTCTTGTCAAGGCTGCATCTGGAAACCCTAGGACAGGATCCTGGCCAAGCCACGCAAAAGACTTGACCTGGAATTTCTACCTAGATATACATGGACAATAGGGTCAGGCTCTAATCTCCCTTCCTCCACTAGCCAGCCACCAAAGTTCTTTCTAAAATACAGTACTAAACAAGCCACTCATCCTCATCCATCTTCAGTGGCTCCCTATTACTCACAGTTAACATCTGAAGCTTGATGTTAGAAATCTAATTCCATTTTCAGAAGATGGGCTACTCTGTGCCTCTCTGTCATCCTCGTTTCTAGTAAAATACTGTCAGTATCAGCTCTAAGCCTTGTCTTGGGAATCTCAGTCCAGATATCCCAAACGAAGTTGGAATGAAATGCTTGCACATTGAAATTTCTAAACTTGGCTCCCAGTATTGGTGAGAATTGTTGGCTGTGAAGGAAGAGAGCCCCTGCCCCAGGAGGGGAATTGCCTTAATGCCACTTTGGCTCGCCCAGCTCCAGAGTCTCTTAGAGAGCAAAAGAGGCTCAGGCCACTTCCACTTTTTGAGGCTCTTAATAAATGAATAAATGTCAGGACATGATTATACAAATTTGCATTAACAAATTAACACATTGTACAAAAAAAAAAGACATATGTGCCTTTATTGGGAAATATGTCAAGGTCTAAAATTAAGGCCTTTAGTTGTGAGTCCTGGACAATGATGCCCATAGTGTCCCCTAATCATGGTGGAGCCTGGCCAGCCCTCAGGCTTGGGGCTGGGACCAGACAGTTAAACAGATTGGGGGTTATAAACATTTTGCATTGAGGGTAAATGTGACATTTTAACTTATTTATTACTTAATCTTCTTATCTACTTATCTCAGGGATGTCACTGATGGGAAACTGATAGGGCTGGGGGTGGACAAAGAGAATGAGAAATAATCAGTGACTACTCTTCCAGCTGGAAAGGTCATTGAAGTGAACCAATACACAGATTTTTTTTCTACGAATCCTGAGATATGTTGAAGGGGGTAGTGTTTACGGTTAGTGATTGGAGAGCACTTTGAAGTCCTATATCAGAGATCTCCTGCCTCCAATGATGTCACTCTTATTATTATGCCACCCATCTTGGTTGGCATAAAGCTCAAACTGTGCCTGGAACTGAGCTGGGAGTCAACACAAAGTATTGTGACTGCCAGCTCCCGAAAGACACACGGACCACCAGAAATCAGTGAGTTATAGGAATCACACTCTTTATTCAGCCAGCTGGGTCTGCCAGGGGTACGCAGACCCCAAATTAAGCAGCTCCGAAAGGTAGAGGTACAGGGTTTTTAAGCCCTAAATTCCATTACTCATTCTGTCTGAACACAAAGGTCTATTTTTCTCCTATTCACTACCTGTCAACCTAGAGGTCAGGGTGTGCAAGCAGAGAGTACAGAAGCAGAAAGCTTGTTATCAGAATGTTATGTTCCTATGATCAAAAGCCTTTTGTTCCCATGGCGATAGTCAAACAGTAATTTCCTACAAGTAATAAATCTCAAGTAGTCATTTTTCAGCCACTACAAAAGCAGGTTATTTCCCTGCCCTGAAGAGATCCTGCTGTTGCTGCTACCACTAAGGTGTTCAGGATATGTGGATATTTTAATTAGAAAAAAAGGAGAAGGCAGCTGAGAATGTGATTTGAGGGAAAGCTGGAAAGTGGCCCTTCACCTCTATTCAAAAATACTCCCCCATTTACCGTCGTAGTGTCCAAAATCCTTTTATCTTTTGAAGCTTTGGAGTCTTCAGAAGGACCAATTATTATTCAAAAGCCTCCAGTAGGGTTCCAGGTTAGACTTTATTAGAATTTGCCCTTTGAGTGTTATTTCTCAAAATGTGTTCTATGAACCACTGGTGGTCTCCAGTGGTCCCCTGAGTGCTAAGTTTTAGAGAGAAAGAAAAAAACCCAAGAAACAGAAGGGTCCAAATGATGGCATAGGAAGACACAGAACTCATCTCCTCCCATGGACACATCAAATCTACAGCTATGTATGGTATGGATTGTTTTCTTCTGAAAAAGTTCTGAAAACTAGATGAATTGCTCTTCCATGACAAAAGATAAAAGGACCACATCAAGGTGCGTAGGAGAGGCTGAGACATACTGTTGCCCCCCAAATCCCACCCCTGGTGTGGTAACACAGAACAGAGAGGGCCCTCACCAGTTTGGTGCCTCTATGAGAGGAGTGGGGGGCTTATGCTTCACAAGGAACTCCAACCCTTGGGATCTGCACTAAAGAGATGAACCCCAAAATGTCTGGCTTAGAAAAACAATGAGGCCCAAATAGCTATAGGAAACTGAGATGCATCTCTATCATTCATGTGTGGATTGCATGTGGTCTCACTCTCCCTGGCACCTAGTGCAAAAGCAGAAGTTTGAAAAGCACTTAGACTATATGTGAAGGAAGCTCATTTGCTAATCTTAAAGCATATTCTGGAGAACCAGAGGACAGTTGAAGCCCTCTTCAGAGACAGAGATACTTATGGATACCATTTTTTCACTCTCCTCCTGCTCTTCTAGCATAGGCAGGTGAGCTGGGTGTGGCACCCTCCTGCTGCCTTGCTAGGATAGGTAGGGATGAGTGGTTGTGGCACTTTTTACTGAAACCAGAGAGGGTTGGTTGGTTGTAGCACTTCCCCACTCCTTGCTGGGGTGGGTGAGCATGAAAGATCACGGCATTCTCCCACTCCCTTGCAACACTTCCCCACTCCCTAGCTGGGGCCTATGAGCATGAGTGATTACAGCATTCTACTGCTCCCTCCCTAAAGTTAGTGTGCATGAGATAAGACACTCTCCAACTACATCGCTGAAGCCTGCGGGTATGTGCAGTCAAAGCATTTTCCTGCTCTCTTGCTGAAGACTGCGAGTTTGCCCTGCCCCCTACACTCTCCTGCTGCCTTGCTAAAACCAGTGAGCACATGCAATCCACACATGAGATTATCTTGATCACTTGTCCCTGGTGGCCAAGGGGACTGGTATTCCTGGGTTCCACAGGACTATAATGATGAGGAAGAAAGTTTTTGGCAGGCTACCATTCTCAGGGCACTGCACAAATAGCAGATTGAAACACATCCCCAGTCTGCCTGTGAAAAGGCCTATTATTTATTCTGGAGCTTCAGACTGCGGGAAAGGCTTCATGTTTCCCACATACCTAGAGGCTATAGAGGTGCTCCTAGGGAATATAAACAGGGAGACATCATTTTGTGTACCTCCTTGGCCTTGCTACAGCTTGGTGATACCTCCCAGCTTATACGCTCATTTGGAGCCCCGATTTTTGCAACTCATCCAGGGGACACCTCCAGATTTCCTGGCTTGGAGACCAACAGAGTTTTTGATTTCAGCCCCACTAAAGTGTATATATTTTCATACTTTAAAAGCTGCTGCCTGAGGCTCTAGCTCTCAATCAACCTGAAAGTAGGTGCTAAATGAAGTTCCTCTCCTGGGAATACTGACAGGTATTGGCATACCCTCAACTCTAGGGACGTATGAATAACTCAAACTGTTTAGACAATCACAAAGATTCAAGAGACAACCAAGAACTAGGGCAGGGTTGAATGATAGAGTTCATCACCTGTCTGAGGCCATTGCTTCAAGACAGAGATGTAGCTGTTTCACCTAATACAGAGAAACAATCTTGGATAGCCACACCAAGACATAATATCATTAAATATCAAAAGTTAAAGATAGAGAATCTTAAAAGCAGCAAGAGAAAAACAACTTATTATGTGCAAGAAAAACCCCATAATGCTATCAGCAAATTTTACAGCAGAAATTTTTCTGACCAGAAGGAAGTGGCATTACATTTTCAAAGTGTGAAAAGGAGAAAACTTCCAAACAAGAATACTCTACCCAGAAAAGTTATTCAGCCAACTGGACATGATTGACATTTACAGAGCCTTCTATCCCCAAACAGCTGCTTATACATTCTTCTCTAGTGCACATGAAACATTCTCAAGGATCGACCACATACTGGGACACAGAGATAGCCTCAACAAATATAAGAGGGTTGAAATCATACCAACCATATTCTCTGATCATAATGCTTTGGAACTAGAGATTGTTGTAGCCGCCAGCCCCTGATAGATACATGGACCACCAGAAACCAGTGAGTTATAGGAAACGCACTCTTTATTCAGCCAGCTAGTTCTGCCAGGGGTACGCAGACCCCAAATTAAGCAGCCCCGAAATGTAGAGGTACAGGGTTTTTAAACCCTAAACCCCATTCCTCATTATGTCTGAACACAAAAGTCTATTTTTCTTCTATTTACTAACTGTCAACCCACAGGTCGGTTGTGCAAGCCGGAGTACAGAAGTAGAAAGCTTATTGTTAGAATGTTACGTTCCCATGGGCGATAGCCAAGCAGTAATTTTCCAGCCAGCACAAGATTAACTGCAAAAAGAAAGCAGGAAGAACCATAAATACATGGAGATTAAACAACAAGCTACTGAAGAATAACTGGGTCAGAGAAGAAATAAAAAGAGAGACCAAGAGATACATAGAAATGAATGATAATGATAGTACAACATATCAAAACTTTTGAGACACAGCAAAAGCGGTCATAAGAGGAAAGTTCATATCATTACAGGCCTATCTCCAAAAACAAGAATGAGCCCAAATAAACAACCTAACACTTCATTTTAAAAAAAAACAGAAAAGGAAGAACAAATGAAGCCTAAAGTCAGCAGAAGGAAAGAAATAATCAAAATTAGAGCAGAAATAAATGAAATCGAAAACAAAAAAAGATAGAAAAAATACATGCAACAAAGATCTTATTCTTTGAGAAGGTTAATAAAATTGACAACCCTTGGCTAGACTCACTAAAAAAAAAAAAAGACACAAATAAAATCAGGGATGAAAGAGGGGAAATTAAAACAGACACCACAGAAATGCAAAGGATCATACAAGAATACTATGAAAAAGTATATAACACCAGATTGAATAAATGGACCAGTACTTAGAAAAATACAACTTTCTTAGACTGAATCAAGAACTGGAAAATCTAAATAGACTGATCAGCAGAATGGAAATTGAAACAATCATCAAAAACCTACCAAAAAGTAAAATTCTAGGACCAGATGGCTTCACCAGTAAATTCTACCAAACATTCAAAGAAGATTTAATACCTGTTCTCCTCAAACTCTTTCAAAAAATCAAAGAAGAGGCAATACTTACCAACTCATTTTATGAGGCCAATCCAATATTACTCTGATACCAAAACCTGGTAAGAATAACACAAAAAAAGAAAATGACAGACCAATATCTCTCGTGAACACAGATGCAAAAATCCTAAATAAGATACTAGCACACTGAATAGAGCAACATATTAAAAGGTTTATACACCATGATCAAGTGGGCTTCATCCCATGGGCACAGGGGTGGTTCAACATATGCAAATCAATTAAAGTGATACATCACATAAACAAATTAAAAAACAAGAATCATATGATCATATCAATAGATGCTGAAAAAGCCTTTGACAAGATACAGCATCCATTTATGATAAAAACACTTAACAAAATCTGTATAGAAGGAAAGTACCTTAACATAATAAAGGTCATATATACAAACCCTCAGCCAACAATGTACTTAATGGTGAAAAACTAAAAACCTTCCCTCTAAGATTAGAAACAAGGCAAGGCTGTCCATTATCATCACTGTTATTCAATATAACATTGGAGGTCCTAGTGCGTGCAATCAGATAAGAGAAAGATATAAAAGGCATCCAAATAGTAAACGAAGAAGTCAAACTGTCACTATTCGCAGATGACATGATTCTCTATGTAGAAAACCCTAAAGACTTTACAAGAACACTACTAGAAACAATAAGCAAATACAGTAATGTATCTGGATTCAAAATCAACATTCAAAAATCCATAGTGATCCTATAATAATGAAGCGTCAGAAAATGAAGTGGAAAAAATAATTCCTTTTGCAATTGCAACAAAAAGAATAAAATACCTAGGAATAAATCTAATGAAACATGTGAAGGACATGTAATGAAAACTACAAGACCCTATTAAAAGAAATTGAAGAAGAGACAAAGAAATGAAAAGATATTCTGTGTTCATGAATTGGAAGAATCAACATAGTTAAAATGTCCTTATTACCTAAAGCATTATACAGATTTAATGCAATCCCCATCAAAATCCCATCAGCATTTTTTAAAGAAATAAAACAAAAAATCATCAGATTTGAATAGAAGCACAAAAGACCCCCAATTGTCAAAGCCATCCTGAGAAAAAAGGAAGAGACTGGAGGCATCACTCTGCCCGACTTTAAATTATACTACGAAGCAAGTGTATCAAAACTGCATGGTATTGGCAGCAAAACAGACACATGGACCAGTGGAACAGAATCAAGAGTCCAGAAGTAAACCCATATTTATATGAGCAAAGAATTTTTGACAAAAAAGCAAAAAAATACAGTGGAGAAAGAAAAGCCTCTTCAATAAATGATGCTGGGGAAACTGGAAAGCCACCTGCAAAAGAATGAAACTAGACTGTGGTCTATCACCACACACCAAAATTGACTCAAAATGGATTAAGGATCTGAATATAAGAACGGAATCAATAAAATGCATAGAAGAAAACATAAGAACTAAACTGAAGGACCTTGGACTTAAAGAGGATTTTATGAATTTGACCTCAAAGGCAGGGGGAATAAAAGCGAAAATAAACGAATGGGACTACATCAAACTAAAAAGCTTCTTCTCAGCAAAATAAATCGACGAGGTAAAGAGAGAACTATCTGAATGGGAAAATATATTTGCAAACAACACCTCCAATAAGGGCCTAATATCCAAAATATACAACTCAATGACAACAACAACAACAAAAACGATCCAAGCAAAAAATGGGCAGAGGATCTGAACAGACACTTCTCCCTAGAGGACATATAAGTGGCAAACAAATATATGAAAAGATGCTCCACATTGCTAGCTATTAGAGAAATGCAAATCAAAACCACAATGAGATATCATCTCACACCTGTTAGAACAGCTATAATCAATAGGACAAGTAATAACAAATGTTGGAGAGGATGTGGAGAAAAAGGAACCCTCATACACTGCTGGTGGGGCTGCGGATTGGTACAGCCACTCTGGAAAACAGTATGGAGATTCCTCAAAAAACTAAGAATGGATCTACCATATGATCCAGCAATCCCTCTACTGGGTATTTACCCCAAAGACTTGAAAACCCGTATTCTTAAAGATATTTGCACACCGATGTCAATAACAGCATTCTTCACGGTGGTCAGGACACGGAAGCAACTGAAGTGTCCTACGATAGATGATTGGCTGTGGTACATATGTACAATGGAATGTTACTCAGCTATAAGAAGAGATGAAATACTGCCATTTGCGACAACATGGGTGGACCTCAAGACAATCGTAAAAGTGAAATAAGCCAGACAGAAAAATTTAAAAATCACGTGGTATCATTTATATGTGAGATATAACCTAAAAGCAACAAATAAGCAAGACAAACAAACAGAGACTCATGGACATGGACAATAGAGTAGTGATTACCAGAGAGTAGGGGTTGGGGAGGAGGGGAGAAGTAGATGGAGTAAAGGGAGTCAAATAGAGGTTAGTAGGAGAGTGCGAAGTGGCTAACAGGGATTGAATTTATGGTAGCTAAAGGAAACTGGACTTTGGGTGGTAATCATACAAATATAATTTCAAATTATAATGGATACCTGAAAATTATATAATTTTTTTAACCAATGTTACCCCAATAAACTTAATAAAAAAAAAACTTTATTGTTGTTGTTGAATTGTAGATGTCCTTTCTGTATTCCAGATATTCACCCCCTATCTGATATATGGTTTGCAAATATTTTCTTCCATCCATATTTTCACTCTGTTAATTGTATCCTTTAATGCACACAAGGTAATTTTGATGGAGTTCAATTTATTTTTTTCCTTTTTTGCTTATGCTTTTGGTGTCATATCCATGAAATTATTGACAAATTCAATTTTTTATGAATCTAATTTCTCTTATTTTTCTTATAAGAGTTTTATAGTTTAGCTCTTATATTTAGGTCTTTGATACATTTTGAGTTTATTTTTGTATATGGTATACAATAAGGGTCCAACTCCACTCTTTTGCATGTGGATATCCGGTTTTACCAATCTTGTGCCTTTTTTAATCCCTCTTTTCCCATCCTCAGGTAATCACTGATCTCCTTTCTGTCACTATATATTTGCATTTTAAAAGATTTTTCTATTAATAGAATCATACAGTATTTGAACTTTAAAAAAATTTTTTCCTGGCTTTATTGAAATATAATAGAGAATTACTTGCTAATATTTACATTGTGCAATTCAATGAGTTTTTTTTTCAATTATAGTTGCCATACTATAATATACCAGTTTCAGTTGACCAACCTAGCAATCAGAGAACCACATAACTCACAAAGTAATCACCCCACTAAATCTAGTATCCTTCTTCACCTTTACATATTTATTACAACATTATTAACCACCTTCCCCATGCTACACTCTACATCCTCACGTCTATTCTGCAACTATCCATTTATAACTCTTAATCCCTTTGCCTTTTGTTTCCATCCCCCCAATCTCCCTCTCATCTAGCAGCCCTCAAAATATTCTCTGTATCTATGAGTCTATTTCTGCTTTTGTTGTTGTTTATTTCTTCTTTAGGTTCCACATGTATGTGAAATCATGCAATACTTGTCTCTCTATCCTTCCCATTTCATTCAGTGCAATACCCTCTAGATCCATCAAGGCAATATCTTTCTCCATCCCCTTCCATTTAGTCTGTGTGTCTTTTAATCTGAAGTGAGTCTCTTATAGGCAGCATATGTAGGAGTCTTGTTTTCTTACCCATCTGGCCACTCTATCTTTTGGTTGGAGCACTTAGTTCTTTTCCATTTGAGGTACTTGAGGAACGTAGTTATTACCATTCTTTATTCCTATTTTGATACATGTTTTTTCTTTTTAAAGAGGTCCTTCCAACATTTCCTGTAATACTGGCTTTGTGATGATAAATTCCTTTAGTTTGTTTTTGTCTGAGAAGCTCTTTATCTGTTCTTTGATTCTAAATGATAGCTTTGTTGAATAAAGTATTCTTGGTTATAGATCCTGGATTTTCATCACATCGAATATTTTGTGTCAAGCCCTTCTGTCTTGCATAGTTTTTTTTGTTGTTGTTGTTTTGTTTTGAGAAATCAGCTGCCAGTCTTAGGGGTACTCCCTTGTAGGTAAGCATCTGCTTTTTTCTTGCTGCTTTTCAGATTCTCTCTTTGTATTTAAACTTTGGCATTTTACTTATGATGTGTCTTCAGGTACTTCTATGACACAGATTATTTTTACATTTAATAGTGTCCCATAAGCTCCTTAAATTATGATTACAACCTTGGCTTTTTTATTGCAATTCTGATTGAGGGTCCTCAGCTTCCCTATCCTCTCTATCGGTGGTTCGACCCTTTTTTATCCACTGTTTTTTCCATCTAATATACTCTTCATCTCAGATAATGTGTTTTTCATTTTTGACTGGTTCTCTTTTATAATTTCCATTTCCACTTTTATGTTTTTTTATCTTTGTTGAAATTCTCACTGAATTCATCTATACTTCTCCTAAATTCATTACACATCTTTATAACCAGTGTTTTGAACTCTGTATCTGTTAGATTGCGTGACTCTATTATTCCTGGACCTCTGTTCTGTTCTCTCACATGGTTTCTGCATCTTCGTCTTCCATTGTGGCTGCCTTTTTGTGTCTGTTTCTATGTACAAAGCAAAGCTCTTAAGTCTCCTGGTCTTATTAGAGTGGATTTGTGTAGTAGGTGTTCAGTGGCACAGTCCTGAGAGGGGTTTAGCTGCAGGCCAGGTTTAGCCACAGCCTGTGCCCCTCTGGGGCCATCTGTTAAGATTCAGCAAGCAGTCCACAGCTGCTGTGCTTACAGTTGCCTCAAAAGGCCACACCAGAAACTGAGGCCAGCTGCCACTAGTCTTGGCTCTGCTCAGCAAGGGGCACCTGACTAAGTGAGGACACACCTAGATGTGGCTTGGGTGGGGCCACGAGTTGGGGGAGGTGGAGTTTCAGGGAATCCTCTAGGCAGAGTGACCTCTGTTATCCAGTTTGATGATGTCTCCGCTATGGCGGCTATATGTCAGCACACTGGGAGTGGAGAGGTCTCAACAAGGAAACAATAGATATTACTGGCACTTATGTCCGGGAGAGACCCTAGCCTCTGGCCTTCAGTCCAGCAGCTCAGTGTCCCCTGTAAGTTCCTGGTTCCCTCCGCACAGCTGAACCAGTGCTGTTGCTCAGAGCAAGCATGTTCATCACCGCAAAAGTCTGCTCATGGATACGGCCCCTTTAAGAGGTGTCTGGAGCTGCCAGTTGTCACTGCTATGGCCTCTGTCCCACTCAGCCCCTTGAGACTGAGCAGCCTGGCCTCCTCACCCCATCCGATCTCCTCCCATTGCAGGGCGATTTCTTATTTATCTCCCTAGTTGAATGACTTGTTCATCCAGACCCCAGGAGACTTTCCTTGCTGTTTTCTCTGTCATTTTGTCACAACTTTGATTTGCTCGCAAGAGGGATGAATAAAGCCTCTATCATCTATGCCATTTTTTCCCTTCTCTATTTGCTCTTTTTATTAGGTCTTTCACTCAGGATAATTATTTTGAGATTCATCTATATTGTTATGGGTACCAATACTTCATTCCTTTTTATTGCTGAGTAGTATTGCATTTAGTCAAATCTAATAATGACCAAATCTAGTTTTAAAATTTTAAATGGTTTGCTCAAGCCTCACAGCTCAGTAATATATTATTAGCATCTTTAGTAGCCTATACCTGTCTCTATAGGGTGAAAATACCACAATTTTATCTATTAAGGAAAAGCTATTGAGATTTCTTAAGACTGTATTGTGTTACAAAATTTCCCCTGACTTTAAGATGTTCTTTATTCATCAGAGAAGAACAAATTACAAATGATAGGTAAAATTTAAAACCACATCTTAAAGCTACAGCAGAACATAGAGTCTTTGATTAAATGCAATCGAAGACAGGACTAGGAATCCATTTGCTACTCTCCTGAATCTCAGCACTTGAGCTCTCCTTTTTGGGATGCTCATTGACTTAGCATCTGATGAAACTCTGAAAGCAATCTGAGACATTTCTCTATAACTTACGGTTTTATGTTTTATCCGAAAACTTAGAACTATCATACACAGCTGTCAACACATGCTGTCTTTCCATTGACCTATAATTTTGAGTTAAGATTTTCTTCTTTAATCAAATTAAAGAATAGAGAGGAAAAAAACTGTAAGAATATGTAGTGTGAAAGACCTGCTGGCAGTTCCCAACCTTTAATCCTTAGGTTCCCCAAGGTTTTAGCCAGAGGGAATGACTCTTGGTTCCTATTTCCCTTTCACAGGTGTAGGGAATGGCTTGTTATCAATCCCAGCAGATATCTTCCTTTGTTCTGTGTTTCCTTGTGGTCTGGCTCCAGGGCTGATCAGCATATTGCAGTCTCCGAATGTAGCTTGGTTAACATTCTTAATTCTCTTGCCTCCTCCCTACATGAATATCATTCAACATTGTGTCTAAAAGATGATAAAGATGGTATGATAAAGGTGAAGGAAATAAAGAGATCTTTAAATTTTTGGATTTAGGAAATCATCAAAAAATTATTTTGTGGGACCAGATACAGAAGTTCACAGATCCACAGAACTGATGACAGGGTGCTGTTTGCTACAGATCCCTTAGCACAAGAGAGAAAAGGCTATTGCTCAATTTGGCCTTGATAGTGTTAAAGAACAAAATTCAACTGAGTTAATTTGAAAAATCTAATCGGCTTTAAATTATTCGTGAATCAGGCACCATCTCATCTAGCAATTAGAATTGTGCTTGGAGGGGTTGTACAAAATGGAAGGTTTTTATTGGAAGAAGGAAGTTACTAGCAAAAGAAAAGAAAGGACTATTTTTAGACTAGGACATCTTTTGGGTGGAAGGGAAAGCAAAGGTTTTATCATTCAGATTGCTTCTTCCTTTTGAGGGGGTGGAGAAGGCCCATGTAACAGATTACCTTACTGGTGCGTGGCCAGAAAATTCCAGACTGGTCTATTACGACTATGTTTCTTGGAGAGATTGAAACTGCAGTTAAATCAGGTATTAACTCTAGGTTTCGTGTCATGAGCTTTTAGCATGAGTGATACCATTTAGGCTGTGGTTTTCTCTTTAACAAGTCTTTGCATAAGTAGAAGTCAGCCTCAAAGTCAGTAATCATAGTCTTTGACCCATTCCCTGTAAGTCACTGTCAATGACCTTCCCAGTGTCTACTTAATTTCTTTCTGTTAAATATCAGCTCAAGTAAATTAAGCCAAATTTTTAAAGAAAATTATTTATATTGTCTACAGTTGATATTTAATCTACATTTTAAGTGTTAGAAATAACTGTTATATATACTTGCAATAATATGCCATAGTTAGGGATTTTGTCATGTATTTTAACCTTCAAAGTCTATTCCTGGACTTCTATACATTCGACCTTTTTGCATGTGTTTACAAGATATTTATTTATGCTTAATTGTGTAATATTTAAAACACAGAGAAAATTACAGAAAATAAATAGCAACCACCCACTTATCTATCCTTCCCTGATTTTACAAATGTTAAAATATTCAGTGCTGAATATTAAATTTAACAAATGCTAGAAGTTGCCTCCCCACCCCACCAGAGGTATCACACTTCTGATTTCTGTCTTCATAGATTAGTTTTATCTTTTCATACATTACACATTCTGGTATCTGGCTTCTTTCACTTACGATAATGTTGAGATTCACCTATGTTGTTACATATATCTGTTACTTATTGCTGCCTACTAAGTCCATTGTATGGATTTACCAGTTTCGTTATCCATTCTCTTCTTAATGGGGTCTGCTTTTTAAAATAACACCCTCACCCATGCCCCTTCTCCCTCCATACTCCAGCAACCTGAAGGGTGGTCTTCCCCTCTTCAGGCTCACATCCATGTAGCAGGGTCTCTATAGCTGTCTGTTCCACCACTTTCACCATATACCTCCTGGTTTCTAAGGTTACAAGGGACCTACCAGGGAGCTATGCCCTGGGTACCAACTGAATCTCAAGGGCTTTGCGGGGTGGGCAGGGGAGGTCTTCTGGGACAGTCAGGCCCTGGAGAATAAAGCCAGATTCCTGGAGGTGGTGGTGGTAGGAGAGTATGGGAGTTCTTTCCAAGGGTTCTTTGGCTTCTTGCCCCTGCCTCTGTTCTAAGATTAACCATGGCTTTCTCAATATGCCCTTTCTCTTGCCACTTCCAGGCCCTGAGTCATTATTTTAACTCTTTCCCAAGACACTGAGCACCCTTTGGTAATCTGTTGCCCAGCCCTCACTTCTCCTTTGATGCACTGCTCAGTAAAGGCCTTTGGAGTTATGCTCTTCCTGGGTGGTGAGTGGGAACCCAAGTGCTGGGAGAAGCTTTAGGGGGAGGGCTTTTTCTGACAAGGCAGGCCGGGGGGACTGGTGGTCAGTTCACACAGCTCTCAAAAATAGCTGAAGGCGAGGCAGAAAAAAAATGGCATAGATGATAGAGGCTCTGTTCATCCCTCTAGTGACCAAATTAAAGTCATGACAGAAAAAAGGAGCAAACAGCAAGAAAAAATTGCCTGAGATCTAGATTAACAAGCCATTCAACTAGGGAGAGAAATAAGAAATTACCCTGCAACGGCAGAAGGTAGGATGGGGCGAGGATGTGAGGCTGCCTGGTCCCGAGTAGCTGAGTGGGACAGAGGCTGCAGCAGCAGCAGCCTTGCAGCCACAGATGCCTCTTAAAGAGAATTTTTGAAGTGACAGACCTGCTCACTCTGAGCACCAGTGCCATTTGGGCTGTGCAGGGGGCACCAGGGATTTACAGGGGGCCATGAGTTATTGGACAGAGGGCTGAGGTGAGACTCACTCTGTACAGAAGTGCCAGCGGTATCCATTGTTCATCTCCTGAGCTCTCTCCCTTCCCAGTGCAGGGACTCAATGCCGCCATAGCAGAGATGTCACTGAACCGAATAACAGGTCGCTCAGCCCAGAGGATTTCCTGAAACTCTGTCTCTCCCAACTCGTGGTCCCACCTAAGCCACATCCAAGTGTATCCTTGGTGAGTCAGGTGCTCCTTGCTGAGCAGTGCCTAGACTCACATTGGTGGCAGCTGGCCTCGGTTTCTGGTGTGGCCTTTTAAGGCAACTATAAGCACAGCATCTGTGGATTGCTTGCTGAATCTTAACAGGTGGCCCCAGAGGGGCACAGGCTTGGACTAAACTTGGCCTGCAGCTGAACCCCTCTCAGGACTGTGCCACTGGACACCTACTACATAAATCCACACTAATAAGACTGGGAGACTTAGGAGCTTTGCTTAATACATAGAAACAGACACAGAAAGGCAGCCAAAATGGGAACACAAAGAAACAGAATAGAAAACAGAACAGAGGTCCAGTAATAATGGAGTCAAGCAATCTAACAGATGCAGAGTTCAAAACACTGGTTATAAATATGCTCAATGAACTTATGGGAAGTGTAGATGAATTTAGTGAGAATTTCAACAAAGAGATAAAAAACATAAAAACGGAAATGGAAATTATAAAAAAGAACCAGTCAGAAATTAAGGACACATTATCTGAGATGAGAAGTCTATTAAATGGAATAAACAAAGTAGTTAAAGAGGAGGATCAAATGACCTACCTAGAGGACGGGAAAGCCAAAGACACTCAATCAGAATGGCAAAAAAAAAAAAAAAAAAAAAAAAAAAAAAGAAGCCAAGACTATAATCATAATTTAAAGAGCCTATGGGACATTATTAATGGTAAAAATATCTGTGTCATAGGGGTACTAGAAGGAAAACAAGATATTGAAGAGCTATTTGAAAAAAAATAATGATGGAAAACTTCTCTAACCTGATGGAGGAAATAGACATAAAACCCCAGGAATCTCAGAGAATCCTAAAAAGCAGGAACTCAAAGAAGCCTACACCAAGACACATCATAATTAAAATGCCAAAAGTTAAATACAAAGAGAGAATCTTAAATGCAGCAAGAGAAAACCAGTTAGTTACCTACAAGGGAGCGCCCCTAAGACTGGCAGCTGACTTCTCAAAAGAAACTATGCAAGACAGAAAGGCTTGGCACAAAATATTCGATGTGATGAAAATCCAGGATCTACAACCAGGAATACTTTATCCAGCAAAGCTATCATTTAGAGTCAAAGGACAGATAAAGACAAAAATAAGCTAAAGGAATTTATTAACATCAAGCCAGTATTACAGGAAATGTTGGAGAGACTTCTTTAAGAAGAAAAAACATATATCAAAAACAGGAATAAAGAATGGTAATAACTACATTCCTCAACAAGTACCTCAAATGGAAAAGAATTAAGTGCTCCAACCAAAAGATAGAGTGGCCGAATGGATAAGAAAACAAGACTATTACATATGCTGCCTACAAGAGACTCACTTCAGATTAAAAGATACACACAGACTAAAAAGAAGGGCATGGGAAAAGATATTGCCTTGATTGACCTAGAGAGTATTGCACTGAATGAAATGGGTCAGATAGAGAAAGACAAATATCACAATTTCACGTACATGTGGAATCTAAAGAACAAAATCAACAACAACAACAACAACAACAAAAGCAGAAATAGACTCATAGATACAGAGAATACTTTGAGGGATACTAGATGGGAGGGAGGTTGGAGGACAATAAAAAGGCAAAGGAATAAGAGGTACAAACAAATAGTTGCAGAATAGGCATGGAGATGTAGAGTACAGCATGGGGAAGATGGTTAATAATGTAATAAATATGTAAGGGAGAAGAGAGGTGCTAGATTTAGTGGGGTTATCACTTTGTGAGTTATGTGGATCTCTGATCACTATGTTATACAACTGAAACTAGTATATTATTGTATGTCGGCTATAAGTGAAAAAAATTCATTGAATTATATGATGTAAATACAAGCAACTAATTGTCTATAATATTTAAATAAAGATGATAAAAATGAGCTGAGGAGAAGAGAGGGGCCTAGTATCCATGGTCTGGTGTGGAAGGAAGAATAGCCTGGAATCTGGGGAGGGGCATGACCTGAGCAAACATGAGGCTTTGAAGATGGGTAGTGGGTTATACACCAGCAGAGAATGAGCTACCTGTTAACATTCCCAAAGACATCCTTCATTCTGTCCTGTGTGGGCCCTGGATGGGCACTGGGTGGGTAAGAGGAGTAAGTCCTAGCAACCCTGGGATGGGGAGGCTATAGAAGTTACTACAAAGGGGGAAAGGTTGAAAATCACCTCTTTTGTCCTGCATTTCCCCCAAGTCTTGATTTCAGGTTGGCTATCCCACTATTGCCAAGAAAATACTCCAGAAATTGAAAACTATATCAGGACTACATTTCTGTGTCATTTAAAAATCAGTTGTGTGTCATTTAAAAATCAGATTTCACAAAAAAATCCAGATTTCCAGCTTCTCTTGAGAAAGGGGAAGGTCTGGTCCCTTTAGAAGAGCCACAAGCTCTGAGTGTCCACCATTCTGTGGTGCTCACACCCACACACTTGACTCATTGATGTCTCATGTCTAGCCTGTGAGGCACTTGAGTCTGAGACCCTTGGTATTCTACTACTTGTTGAATCATCAGGGCTGCTTTCAGACTCAGAAGCGGAATCATTCTTTGAGAGGATATGAGGCTCCCTTGCATGTGCCATAGTAGGGGCCCAGAACCCTGATCATCTGGCCTCCTCTCAGAAATTTAGGGTTCAGGTGTTTGGACCCTCCCTATCACCATCTAGCCAGATGCTTGGCCTCCAAGGACTTTCTCCCCTCTTGGAGTTGGAGTCAACTCCTCAGTCCAGAGAGAGCTGGGAATTCTAGGAGGAATGGGGAGGAAAAAGAGGTTTGGGAGTGGGGGAATCAGAAAAGCCCTCAAAATGTAGGGAGTTTTCCCCTGAGGCTTTTGAGTTTAGCCACCAGGGAGGTGAATGTGATCAGACAAAGAGGATCAGGAAAGAGGGCTGGACTCCTGGCTGTGCCAGTGACTTTGCAATTCTGGGTCAGACAACAAATAGTAATTAATCACCTGCTAAGGGCCAGGCACTGCGTCAGGCAACAAGACGAGATGTATTCCTTGTCTTTTTAGAGCCTGGTACCAAGGGAGAGGGACAGGAAAAACACATAATTTCAAACAATTAATCACAGAATTCTAAGCGTGTTCTCCAATCTGGGCCTTAAGGGTGTCTGTATAATGAGAGGATGAAGCAGAACAGTCTTTAAGTAGAATGCTCTGGTTTGCCTAGGGCGGTCTCAATGTTCTGGTGTAAATTATTAATGGTGCCCCTTTCACTCTCAGAAGGTCTCAGTTTACACAATAAACAGTGTGGTCACTATATCTTTAAAAGACATTCCTAATCTAACGTATCAGGAAGTGACTGGCCTAATTTCAGATTGTGGTTGTCTTTAAGGGAATGTTTCTTTGGATTATCGTTCTTTGCACTGTGCTTTGATTATTTTTCAGGGAGAGAGAGAGACAGGAACCACACAGAAGGCAAATCAGGAAATGAAGAATAGAAGCCTTTCTCTTGGAAAGATGGGAAACCAAGACTGAAGTTGGGTGGGCATCAAGATTCTAAGAAGTCAGGGGACCAGAGGAGTAGGGCTTCTCTGACTGTCCTTCCTACCTCCATTTTCCCATGTTTCTCAGTCCTGTCTTTTTATCATGGATTCAACTTGGATGTGGAGTGATCCAAGGTCTTCCAAGAGGATGGAGCTGGCTTTGGGCAGCATGTGGCCCAGTTTGGCAGATGTAGGTGGTTCTCACCCACTCCCCTCACCTCATCCTCCTTGTCCTTCAGGCAGGTGCCTGCATGCGGCACACCCAGAAGGTGTCGTGGAGGAAGAGCAGTAAAAGAGTTCACAGCTCTTTTGAGGCCCCTGATACCACTACTAACTATTCACAATCCCAGGAAGGACCACAAACTCTGGGCAAGACATGGCCTTACAGGGAGGCCTTGAATCTGTCCTCTAGGTAGGGCAGGCTTCATGGCATATGACCAGTGCAGTCAGCTCTGCACTTGGGCCCCTGCACTTGGGCCCCTGCACTTGGAGTAACATTTTGCAGTCTCCCTCTTGAAATTATTAATACTTTAATCTTTGCATTGTGTTTTGTAAGTAAAGATTGATGAGACAGCAGAGAATTGCTAGAGGCTTGGAGCCTTGGCTCACAAGCAGCCCAGCCTCCAACTGCCTCTGGAAGAAAGGTTCTTAGCTACCTGCTCCCTCATCCCTACGTACTGAACGCTGCCGACCTCGGTCCCTGGCATGAGCCAGGCAAATTCAAGGTTGGCTATGCCTGGCTTGCTTAGTCCTATGAGAGTCTGCATTGGCCTCATGAGTACCCTTGTGCCTGAGGCAGTATGACACTAAATAGCAAATGGAAAAACCAGGACAGGAGAGAGGAAGAGACCAAAAAAGAGAAGAAAAACTTTTCTTCAAGAACAAGAGGCTTCACATTTTAATTTTGCATTGGGACCAGCAAATTTCATACCTGGTCCTGATTCCAGGAGCACAAATTCTCAGGGCCCAGAGACAGATCCAAGGAGTCAGTGTAAGGCAAGTGTAACCAAAGTCTGGGAAACAAAGGAAGGGAGAGATCAAAGCCAGGAGGAAATTCCAGGAAGGCTTCACAGAAGAGGTGACGTTGGCAATGAGTCTGAGAGCACAGGACATTTCATCTGGCCAGGAAAGAGTGTACAGAGGTCACTGAGTTCCAAATGGACATCTCTTCCCCTTCCTTACCCAGCTGGCAGTCTAGGGACATAAAAG
Source organism: Pteropus vampyrus (assembly GCF_000151845.1). Classification (NCBI taxonomy): domain Eukaryota; kingdom Metazoa; phylum Chordata; class Mammalia; order Chiroptera; family Pteropodidae; genus Pteropus; species Pteropus vampyrus. The sequence goes on along the minus strand of NW_011889128.1, from coordinate 641,683 downwards.
CAAGTGCCAGGTGCAGGTGCCAGAGTTTTTTTTTTCTTTGTTTGTTTTGAAGTATAACACATAGACTGAAAAGCATAAATCCAAAGGTCCAACTTAATGACTTTCATATGTGTGTAACCCAAGTAACTACCACCTAGATCAACATTTCAAGTTCTATCACTCCCGGGTCCCCTTGGGCCCCTCCTGATCACCCAATATGCAACAAATCCAAAGATAGCCACGGTCCCACTTCTATTATCATCAATTTGTGTTCAGATCCTCTGTCTTAAAAAATAAACATAAAACTATTGATTGATCACTATTCACCAGTATTTATAATAAAGTAAATAATATATATTGGATGACATTCTGATTGTTATAAGGTTATTGTTTTTCTTGGTTTCTGCTGAATTATAGCCCAAATACTGAAAAGATTGAGCCTCTGTGTAAGGAATGGGTTGGGATAAGATAGACAGGAAGAATAATAGTTTAAGACTAAGAGTTAGTTCATATATTTAGACAAGAAGGTCCCAAAATGCTTCATCTCTAGCCATCTATTTAGGTTTTTATCAGCAATCTTAAACACACAGGGATTCCTGGCTCCTGAACGAGGGCTGGACAGGCAGCCACCCTTGTGCCTTAGTCGGGCACCCCTACTCACCAGTTTGTCTGCGCATACCCTTCTCACATGGCCAATAGGAAGTGCTGGCCTGAGGAGATCAGCCTGCCCCTCCCAACCTGCAGATTGCCCAGGGTTTTTGTTACTGGGTGGCTGCCATGCCCTGCACCGTTTCAGTGCCAGGCATTCACAGCTGGCAGCCAGCGCTGTGAGGTGCATTTCGGAGATAGTTTCAGGCAGATCACTGCTGCCAACACAAACTTGGGAGGATCTTGGGGATCTGTAGGTCAGTCCCAGACAGTAGCTGGTTTTGTTGTGATCTGTGACTTTTGTGGGAATGTGCGAATGGTTATCGAAGTTGCGGCAAGTCTGAGGCTGTATTGATCTGATGGCCTAAGTCTCCCTGAGACTCCACCCCACCCAACCCACAAATTGCCCCATTGATAGTCAACCAACACCACCCTGCCCACCTCCTTCCCAGGATCCTAGTCTACACAGGCAACAAACTTTGGCTAACACAGGGTGGGTGCTACAGGGAAATCAGTTACAGGCCAACTTCTGCTGCCTGCAAGAGCTGCAATATTGCGCGGGGAGATCTCAGGGGTCTGTGGGACCGCCCCCGACAGCAGCTGGTCTCACTGTGATTTGTGACTACAGCAGGAACGTGTGGGCACAGAAGTTGCAGCAGAACTGAGACTGTATACACCTGACAGCCCTTGTCTCCCTGAGATCCTGCTTCACCCAAGCCGCAGAGTACCTGCAGCCCATTGACAGGCAGCCTCCCCGCCCTACTTTTCTCTGGGGCTGCACATTCTGCAAAGGTAACAGACCTTGGCTAGCACAGTGAGCGCATTTCGGGGAAACAGTTGTGGGCAGACCACTGTTGCCTGTATGAGCTGCAAATTCTTTTGGGAGGAATTGCAGAGGTCTGTGGGAGGGCCCCAGATAGAAGCTCTTTTCCCTGTGATCTGTGACTAGTGTGAGAACATGCAGTCATAAAAATTGCAGAAAACTGAGACTATTGGCCTGACAGCCTTTGACTCCCTAAAATCCTGCTCCATCCAATACACAAAGTGCCTACTGCATGTTGACGGGCAGCTGCCCCTGCCCTGGAGTGGCGCATTCTGAGCAGTCATCAGATCTTAGTCAGCTAAGTGAGCAAAGTTCAGAGAATACAGTAATGGGCAGGTCACTCCTGCCAGCACGAGATACAGTATCACTTGGGCAGATCTCAGGGGTTTCATAGGTCACACAGTGACATCTGACTTTGGTGGGAGCCCACAGTCCCAGAGCTGGCAGTAAATCTGGTGCTGTGTAGGCTTGACAGCCCCGTGCAGAAGCACAAAGAGTCCTAAACAAGAGGAATTCAAGCGGACCTACACTAAGACACATCATAATTAAAATGCCAAAGTTCAAAGACAAGGAGAGAATCTTAAAAGCAGCAAGAGAAAGGCAGCTAATTACTTACAAGGGTACCCCCATAAGAATGCCTGCTGATTTATCAATGGAAACTTTGCAGGCCAGAAGGAACTGGCAAGAAATATTCAAAGTTATGAAAAACAAGAAACTACAACCACAAATACTCTACCCAGCAAGGCTTTCGATTAAAATGGAAGGTGAGATAAAGAGCTTCCCAGACAGGAAACAGCTTAAGGAATTCATCACCAACAAGCCAGTATTACACGATGTATTAAAGGGACTTCTGTAAAAAGAGGAGGGGTAAAAAAGAAAAAACAAATACAAATAATAGAATGGCAGTAACTATGTACCTATCAGTAATCACTTTAAATGTAAAGGGATTAAATGCTCCAATCAAAAGACATAGGGCAGCCGAATGGATAAGAAAACAAGACCCATGCATATGCTGTCTACAAGAGACCCACTTAAGATCAAATGACACTCACAGCCTGAAAGTAAAGGGATAGAAAAAGATATTTCATGCAAATGGAAATGAAAAAAAAAAAGCCAGGGTAGTGATACTTATATCAGATAAAATAGACTTTAAAACAAAGGCTATAGGAAGAGACAAAGAAGGGCATTACATAATGATAAAGGGATCAGTAAATCATAACCCTAGTAAACATATATACACCCAACATAAGAGCACCTACATATATAAAGCAATTATTGACTGACATAAAAGGAGAAATCAACAGTAATACACTCATAGTAGGAGACTTAAACACCCCATTGATACCAATGGACAGATCTTCCAGGCAAAGAATCAATAAGGAAACAATGGGCCTGAAAGACACACTAGATCAGATGGATTTAATAGATATTTTCAGAGCATTTTACCCCAAAGCAGCAAAATAAGCGTTCTTCTCAAGTGCAAATGGAACATTTTCTAGGATAGATCACATGTTAGAACATAAAATAAGTCTCAATAAATTTAAGAAGATTTAAATCATATCAACTGTCTTCTCTGATCAAAATGATATGAAACTAGAAATAAACTACAAGAAAACAACTGGAAAATACAGAAACTCATGGAGGCTATACCATGAATGGGTTATCATGGTACTATACCGTGAATGGGTTATCAATAAGATAAAGGAAAAAATCAAAAGATATCTAAAGACAAATGAAAATGAAAACATAACGACTCGAAATCTATGGGACATATAGAAAACAGTCCTAAGAGGGAAACTTATAGCAAGAAACAAGAGAAAGCTCAAACACACAATCTAATCTAATCTATCTTGATTCCAAAACCAGACTCTAGTTCTTAAAATAACTAGAAAAAGCACAGCAAACAAAGCCCAAACTGAATAGAAAGAAAGAAACAATAAAGATTAGAGCAGAAAAAAAATAGAGTCTAGAAAAACATTACAAAAGATTAATGAGAGAGGGGAAAAAAATGGCTAGATGATAGAGGTTAAAGAAGTACAAATTAGTAGCTGATAGATGGTCACGAGGATGGGAAGCACGTACAGGGAATGCAGTTAGCATTAATACGTTGGCTAGGTGGAGGGTCAGGGGAGGGAGGGAGCAATTATGGGGATCATCGTACGAACTATATAGATGTCTAATCAATGTACTGTATATTTGAAACTAAATAAAATTTAAAAATTAAAAAAAAAGATTAATGAAACCAAAAGCTATTTCTTTGACAGGATAAACAAATTGACAAACCCTTAACCAAATTCATCAAGATAAAAATAGAAAGGACTCAAATAATTAAAATCAGAAATGAAAGAGGAGAAATAACTATGGATCCCACAAAATACAAAGGATCACAAGAAAATATTATGAGCAATTATATGCCAACAAATTAGACAATCTGGAAGAAATGGATACATTCCTAGAAACATACACTCCCCTAAGACTGAGTCAAGAAGAAACAGGAAATCTGAACCAACTGATTATCATCAATGAAATAGAATCAGTAGTCAAAAACCTCCCAAAAAACAAAAGTCCTGGGCCAGATGGCTTCATAGGTGAATTTTACCAAACATTCAAAGAAGAATTAACACTTATTCTCAAACTATTCAAATTCAAGAAGAGGAAAGGCTCCCTAACTCTGTTTATGAGGCCACCATTACCTTGATTTCAAAACCAAAGACATTACAAAAAAAAAAAAAAGAAAGAAAGAAAGAAAGAAAGAAAGAAAGAAAGAAAGAAAGAAAGAAAGAAAAAGAAAACTATAGGCTGATATACCTTATAAACATTGATGCAAAAATCTTCAACAAAATATTAGCGAACCGAATTCAGCAATACATTAAAAATATCATACATCATGCTCAAGTTGGATTTATTCCTGGGATGCAAGGTTGGTACAATATTCGCAAATCAACATGATGCACCGTATTAACAAATTGAAAGCTAAAAACCATATGATCACATCAATAGATGCAGAAAAAGCATTAGACAAAATTCAGCATCCGTTTATGATAAAAACTCTCAGCACAATGAGAATAGAGGGAACATACCTAAACATAATAAAGGCCATGTATGACAAATCTACAACTAACATACTCAATGGGGGAAAGGCTAAAAACGTTTTCCTTAAGATTAGAAACAAGACAAAAATGTCCACTTTCACCACTACTTTTCAACATTGTATTGGAAGTCTTAGCCACAGCAATAAGACATGAAAGTGAAATAAAAGGTATTTTAATTAGAAAGGAAGAAGTAAAACTCTTGTTATTTGCTGGTGACATGATACTATATATAGAGAACCCTAAATATTCCACCAAAAAAACCATTAGACCTGATCAATTAATTCAGTAAAGTAGCAGGTTACAAAATAAATATTCAGAAGTCAATGACATTTTTATACACCAATGATGAACTTTCAGAAAGAGAAATTAAGAAAACAATCAATCCTATTTACTATAAAATAACTGGGAATCAAATTAACCAAGGAGGTAAAAGAACTGTTCTCAGAAAAGTATGTCATTGAAAAAAGATATTGAAGAAGATACAAATAAATGGAAGTATATACCGTGCTCAACGGTAGGAAGAATCAACATTGTTAAAATGGCCATACTACCCAAAGCAATCTATAAATTCAGTGCAATCCCTATCAAAATAACAACGGCATTTTTCAGAGAGCTAGAACAAATAATCCTAAAATTTATATGTAATTATAGAAGACTCCAAATAGCCACAGCAATCTTGAGAAAGAAGAATAAAGTTGGTGGTATCACACTACCTGACATCAAACTATGCTACAACACTATGGTAATCGAAACAGCATGATATTGGCATAAAAACAGATACATTGACCAATAGAACAGAATAGAGAGCCCAGAAATAAATCCATGTCTATATGCTCACTTAATAAATGACAAAAGAGGCAAGAATATACATACAATAAAGTAAAGACATTCTCTTCAATAAATGGTTTTGGGAAAACTGGACAGATACATGCAAAATAATAAGAAAAGAAAAGCAACTGGACCACCTTCTTAGACCGTATACAAAAATAGATTCAAAATGAATTAAAGACTTAAATGTAAGACTCGCGGCCATAAAACTTCTAGAAGAAAACATAGGCAGTAAACTCTCTGATATTACTAATAGGAATTTCTTTTTGGATATATCTCCCCGGGCAAGGAAACGAGAAAAAATAAACAAATGGAACTACATGAAACTAAAAAATTTTTGAACAGCAAAGGAAACAATCAACAAAACTAAAGACAACCAACTAATTGGGAGATGATATTGGCTAATGATACCTCTGATAAGAGGTTAATATCCAAAATATATAAAGAACTCATACAGCTCAACAACAAAAAAGCAAACAATCTAATTAAAAAATGGGCATAAGACTTGAACAGACACTTCTCCAAAGAGGAAATACAGATGGCCAATAGACATATGAAAAGATGTTCAATGTCACTAATCATCAGAGGAATGCAAATTAAAACAACAATGAGATATCATCTCACATCTATCTATCATCAATGATGGCTATCATCAATAAATCAAAGAACAACAAGTGTTGGCAAGGATGTGGAGAAAGGGGAACCCTCATACATTGTGGGTGGGAATGCAAATTGGTACAGCCACTATGTAAAACAGTCTGGAGGTTTCTCAAAAAGTTTAAAATGGATATACCTTTTGACCCAACAATTGCACTTCTGGGTATTTATCCAAAGAAAACCAAAACAATAATTCGTAAAGATCTATGCACCTCTATGATCATGGCAGCAAAATTTACAATTGCCAAGGTATGGAAGCAACCTAAATGCCCATCAACAGATGATTGGATAAAGAAGTCATGGTTCATATATACAATGGAATATTACTCAGCCATTAAAAAAATGAAATCCTACCATTTGCAAAGACATGGATGGACCTAGAGGTTATTATGCTGAGTGAAATAAGTACGACAGAGAAAGAGAAATACCATATGATTTCACTTAAATGTGAATCTAAGAAACAAAAAGAACAAACTAATCAAAAACACTCAGAAATATAGAGGACAATCTGGTGACGGCCAGAGGGGAGGTGGGTTGGGGGACTGGGAGAATGGGGTGAAGGGTTAAAGAAGTATAAATTAGTAGTTGATTGGTGGTAACAGGGATGGGAAACAGGGAGTGCAGTTAGCATTAATATATTGGCTAGGTGGAGAGCCAGAGGAGAGAAGGAGCAATTAGGGGATCGTTTATAAACTATATAGATATCTAACCAATGTACTTTATACTTGAAACTAATAATAAAATTAAATTAAAAAAAAAAGAACCAAGAAAAATAAATAATAAACTATTATTTTAAGTTGTAAAAAAAAAATTCTCTCAAGGAGTTTTGCAAATAAATCGTTTTATTTATATGACTATGGATATATGTATGGATTCTGATACAGGTATTCTAAATTGCCTAATTTAAATTGTTTACATTATAGTTTTGTTTAATTAATTACAAAGTCATCATTTGTTTTGAAAGCTTATGGCTTCAGGAAACAGCCATTTTAACTGATCTAGACCATGTAGACTAGGAGGAAGCTATAAACTGCCTCATCTGTGGCATCAGAGGGGATAATGGGCCCTAAGTGATGACCGGGGGCCTCTCATGGTGCTGACTGAGAACAGTGCTTTGGACCAGAGAGAAGCCATGATGCCAGGCATAATGGGTTTTTATCTAAAGGTAAAGCAGCAGCAGAAACATCCCCAGAACAAATTGTGAGAGCAGAGGATACAGAGTGAACAGAGTGGAGGAGGGGTGTTCAGGACTCTTGGGGGCACCATGCCCTGCCTGGGATATCTGTGTAGCTGGGGTAAGGGATGTGGCATTTAAACACTAGAAGGTAAATGTCTTCTAGATGTCTCTGAAGCTCATGAGGTAGGATGCCTGATGAAAATGGGACACAGCATGGAAACCTGCTGCAGGCAAAGTAGGTTTGCATAGAAGTGGAAGAGATGATGTACCAGGCAGTGCCAGGTGCCTTTTGTGCATCTCCTCGTTGCATCCTCACAAGATCCTGGGTGGCGAGTAGGGTGATCCCCATTCACAGATGAAAAAACAGACTCAGAGAGGTGAGTCTGTTTGGAAGTGGCAAAGCTCAGAGCTTGAGCCAATTTTGTTTGGAAGTGGCAAAGCTCAGAGCTTGAGCCAACTTTGCCTGATTGGTTTGGTTCTTTTTCAGAAGACACTCAACTACAGCCAGATGCCTGCTGTCGGAAGACCAGTAGATGTAGTAAAAGGAGCAAGAAACAGAAATGACATTGTGAGGAAACTTGTTTGGCCTGAGAGACAGTGTGAGGGGTCATTTGGTGATACAGCTAAAGAAGTAGGCACAAGTGCAAAATGTGGTGACAGGGAATAACGGCTACCTGGCTGTGGGAGATAATGGTGAAAAGGAGAGCACCTGAGGGCTCCTTGGGCTACCATGTGGGTGGCTGGATTTCCTATTCATCAAAGAAGCAGGGAGGGAGGTGATTTTCTGTTTCTTCTCTGCACCAGCTGGTTAAGTAGGCAGGATGGGGGAGGAGTTGCCACGACTCAGCATCACTCCTCAGTGCTGAGGTCACCTGATCTCTCACCACCCTGGGGCACTGGTGGAGATACCAACTGGGTCCTGCACACAAGCCACAATCTCCCACATGAGTTTGGGGACAATCTGAAATGTCTTATTTGTTTATGTACTATGGCATGCCTTTCCATTACAGTGTAGACTCCAGAAGAGCAGGGATGGTTTCATTTTTTAAATCTATGGTCTTATATCATATTTCCCTAGAAACAGATTCTGAGGCTCATTTGGGGATGTTTTTAGGAGCAATATCTGTAGGAGTATGAAAGAAGCAGGAGTGGACAGAGGGAGAGAGTGGACTGCAAAGCCATCAGAACAGAGGTGTCAGCCTGGAGCTTGGAGCTTGAATTGTGACTGGATACAGTTTGCCCCCAGGAGCAGGAGGTGTAATCATGGGCAAGGGAGCTCTTTATTGGATAGTGTGATTCATGGGGAGGGACTCAGTTGAGAGCCATGGACAACCAATTTCCTGTAGCTGGAATGGGTACTTATGTCCTGATAGGGGCCAGGTCTTGGTGGCACATCCCATCATCCACTGCAGGTGTGTCCTTGGGCCTGGAACAATGCCTGGCATGTGATGATGATGATGATGATAATAGCTACCCCTTATGGAAGCAGGGCAGGCCTGGTCTTAAGCACTTTATGTATATATTAATTCCTTTGGTCCTCGCAATAATCCCCTGTGGTAGGCACTATTATAATCCCTATTTATAGATGGGGAAAACTGAAGCCCAGTGAAGTTCCATAACTTGCCTAGACTCACCACTATTAGGTAGTGGAGCTGGGATTTAAGCCCAGGCATGTTGGCTCCAGAATGCATACTCTGAACTACTTTGCTAAATTGCCTTCCCTATGCTGTATGACATCCTTAGATATGTATTCAAAAACATTTGTTGACTAAATGAATGAGGAACTCACCAGGCCTCTGTCCTCTATTTCTTTCTCCTCTTTTTCAGGCCAATGGAGAGAAGAGAGCAACAGGGACTGTGCTGAGGGGAGAAGGGGCTGGGGCAACATATCTGGGTCTCTTCTGTGGAGGGTACTGGAAACTGGGTGGGAATTAATCCCTATGCTAGGAGTAACCCCCTGACTGTGTGGAGTAGGGAGGTTTTCTGGGCCTTAGGAGATGGCTGGGACCCACACATGCATCTTTGATTCCTCCTTCTCTCTCTGCAGAGTGTCCAAATCAAGCGATGGACTTTGTCCTCCTGATCAATGACTGTGGCAGCATTGGCCAAAGTGACTTTAAGCAGATGTCAGAGCTCTGATGGACCAGTTCGAGGGCACCAACACCCTAGTGAAGACTGGCCCCACTGGGAGGAAGGAGAGTCTGTTTCTGGGGAAGACAACCTGGGAGGTGGGGCTGGCATTGCTGGGGTTGCTGGCTCAGTGGACCTGTTCCATGGTGACAATGGGGTACAGGATTAAGATATGGTCCTGGCGCAGGGCTGAGTTGAGCCCCAATCCTAGGAGTTCTCCCCCATTGTATTTAATAGGTCCCTATATGCCATAGAAATATGACATTTTTGCTATTTAAAAGCATTGAAAGGATTATTAATTTTGCTGGGAAATTTGACTGCAGGTAACTTGGTCAAATAATTAATGATTCTTTATTATGTTTTCCATGTAACTTATGATTTATTTTATTTTATTATTTTATTTCCTGGTAATTAGTGTATATGTATGTACAAATCTTAACAAGTGAGGAAATATAGACTACAAATAATTTCATGTATTATACATTTTTTAAAAATTTAACAAATATTGTGGTTAGGAAAGTTATTCTTTGTAAACTCTGAAAGAAGCATTATTTGTTTTCAATTGTCTAGTTTTCTTTTGAGGCCATTTTTTTCTTCTGGGTTTCGGCATATATTTGTTGGGTCTCAAAAACACATAGAACATGGTTTGTAAATCTGAAATTATTCCGAAATAAAAAGCTTATTAAAAACAAAACAAAAACAACTTCTGAGCCCGGGGCCTCCACTTGGCCTCCGCAAATCTCGCTCATGAAGTACTCGAACTTCCTGGAGATCCACTTCGCTTCACTGCATTCCAGACCAGCTTTAGCCCTCAGAGCCTGGTGGATCCCACTGTCCAACTGAATGAACTGACGTTCACAGCCACGGGCATCCTGACAATGGTGTAAACTGCCCCTCCTACTGCCTGCGGGATACCTGCCAAACCTCTTCTTCATACTGGGTCTGCACAACTCTTCTACCAGACTGAGGGAGGCTCTGGGGAAAGGGGCTTAAAAGAGAAGTGAGGGGGCTGTAGGCATAGTCTTCCCTGGAGTGTGCCTGGCCTCCTCGATCACTGATATAGGACAGGACTCTTTTTCCCCATGTTTCCCCTTTGCCTGGCCTTAGATTGGTTGGACCCCGAGCCCACCTGGGGCAGCCATCTCATGACACATCTGGGTTCCCATCCCTGCTTGTTTTCTGGGCATCCCTGGAAGTTACTGGCTCTTTCTGTCTCAGTAAATTGTCCAATGAGGATAAACTTAACTTGGTTGCATGATTAAATGAGATAACATGTGAGGCACTTCTGCCCAGGAAGTGCTGGATAAGTGGTTGGGGTTTTATCCAGATAATGGTGTGGCCCCCCTTTATCACCCTGGCAGGGACTCAGACATGGTTGCCAAGTCTCTTTTTTGTGCCTTTGTCCCCACTCACCACCTTCCATCCCCTCATTTCTCATCCATGCATGCTCTCTACATTAACTGGGTGCTTATTATGTGCCTGCTCAGCACTGTGTGCTAGGAGTATTGCAGGAAGTGACACCCGATGGAGGAAATTGGACTCTCAGATAACTTTGTTAGAGGAAGGAGAATTTATTAGCCTGTGGAGCACGTGGGGCTTAATGACACCAAAGCACGAGCTCTCCTTGGTTAGATTTCTTATAGTGTATATACCTCTGCAGTGTCCAAGGGGCGCGCGATTCCTTTGTCTGAGTTTTTACATGTGTCTCATGACTCAGGATGCGGAGGGGGAGTTTCAGGTAGGGGCTGCAAAGGGGAAGGACTTCCCAGACCACTGGTTCTATCTATTTACAGATCGTTTATCTTGTAGGTGTTACAAGAGTTTCTAGAAGGTCATTTAAAATCTATAGGGTGTGGTTAATCTATAACCGGCTGAGTCAGTCATTTCTGCAAGCCCTTTCCTTTGCAGTTTTCAGATGCCCCCTCTCCTCTCTTAGAAAGTTCATGAAGAAAAAGGCTTAAGCGGTGAGGCCAGAACAGAAGATGTGGTTCTGTTCTGAATGGGAGGCCTGAATATCTGGGATCCTTTACTTTGTGCACACTGCTGGGTGCTGTTCTGAGGTTGGTGCTGGAGAAATGCTGAACACAGGGTGCTTCCGCCAAATGCACCCTCTTTACTCCTGGGTAGCTCTTTTGCATTGGACACTGGACAACAGAGAGGAAAGCCTCCGTCCCTTGAGTTGAAAGTCACACAGGAGTGGCATCCCTTTTTAGTCTCTGGAGCTCCTTCCAGCGGTAAGAGGTGGTGTGGTCCTCATCGGTACTGTTCTGCTCCCTATCACCCAGAACAGCAGCCTCCCTGCTTCCAGAGCCAAGGCCATCTCAGAGCTGGACTCAGCCTCTCCCTGACTCTGACTAGGATTTGGTGGTAGGGGGTGGGGGGTGTGTTGGATTTTTTTCAGAAGTTTCATTACAAAAAAGACAAAATGGCAATAACATTAAAGAAATTTGGGGGGACTGACAGCCCCTCTAGCCAATCAGTATTTTAGCAACAAGAAGGGATAAGCAACAAGAAGGGATAAAAGTACAAATGAATAAATAGTGTCAAAACAGTGTCATTTTCATTCTTGTTTTTATTCAGACATATTTTATACAGTCACAATCAGGGCAGAAACTATTTTCATCCTGTCCTTTTTTTCATCTGTTATAGAAATCTTTTCCACACGTCTCTACAGCTTTCATTGTTTTCCTTTGAAATGGCTGTGTACTATTTAACCAAAGCCCTGGGTCATGATTTGCTAAATGCCTTTCTTAATGTTGGGCATTTAAGTTGTTTCTAGTATTATATTGGCATGTGTGTCTTGTCTTGGTTGGCATGTGTGTATATTCTGAGTTTGTAGAGCTACGCTAGCTTATAGTTACATTTTTAATAGTTTGTAACAACTACCATAGAATTAACTGCAGTAGGCCATTCACTACTGTAAAAGCTTGACTTCATTTGATCCTCAGAATAACTTGATAGATATTATTTGTCTCAGTTATCTATTGTTGCCTAACAAACCACTCCCAAATTTAGTGGCTTAAACAACTCTTTTATTATTATTTTACATGATCCTGAGGCTCAGCTGTTCTCACGTCTTGTGTGGCTGTGGTCGGGTGGCATCTGAGGCTGCACACGAGAGCTTCATTCACTTGGCTGCTCCCTTGACAAGATTAGCTGGAAGGCTGGGCTCAGCTAGGATGGCTGGGCCTCTCTCTCCATGTGGCCACCCCATGGGGTGTCTCTAAGAGGGTAACTAGACTTCTCATGGTAGTTCAGGGCTTCCCAAAGGCAAAAGCTACCAAGGCTTCTTAGGCTCATAACCTCTAGCATGGTGTCACTTCCATTGTATGCTACTGATTAGAGCAAGTTATAGGCAAGGTTCAGTATGGTAAGGGAATCAGATGTGGCTCACTGGGGGCCACCTTTGGAGAGCAGCTGTGGTACAATTGTTATTCTTATCCTGCATGGAGAGCAGTAGAGGCTCAGAGAAGTAAAGTAATTTGCCCACAATGTATCTGACTCCAGAGCTCCCACTCCAAACCATATTGCCTCCTAGGAATGGGATTCCTTAGTAGTTGTAATTTTAGGAACAAGGAATATGAGTATATTATTGGTCTTACTAATTATTATTAGTATGACTTTCAAAAAGGGCTGAATTGATTTTTTTAAATTAATTAATTTATTTTTTATGGTGATATCGGTTAACGAAATCCAGTTTCAGCTGTACATTTTAACAATAAGGCATATAAAAATATTTACAATGTGTATTCATCTCCCATAGTTAGATTTCTTTCTATCACCATATGTTTGACCCCTTTTACCCCATCTACCTCCTCTCTCCCACTCTCCCCTACCCTCTGATAACCACTAGTCTATTTTCCATGTCCATGAGTCTCTGTCCTGTTCATTTGTTGCTTTTAGGTTTATATCCCACATATAAGTGATATCATGTGATTTTCAACTTTTTCTGTCTGGCTTATTTTGCTTAGCATGAATATCTCAAGGTCCATCCATGTTGTTGCAAATGGCAGTATTTCATCTCTTCTTATGACTGAGTGATATTCCATAGTATATATGTACCACAGCTTCTTTATCCGATAATCTATCATAGGACACTTCAGTTGTTTCCATGTCCTGGCCACCATGAATAATGCTGCTATGAACATCGGTGTGAATTGATTTCTCAACATGCCTTACAGAGTCAGAGGGTACCAGGACTCCCTAGTTTCTCCAGATGAGCTTCTAGCGCTACAAATGATTTCTTTCCAGAATCAATCCCATCTCAGTAGAGTCATTTCCTTTTTTTCTCTGACAGGAAAGAACTATTTCATAGTAAGAATGGGGCCTGCAAAAGTGCCAAGAAGATCCTCATTGTCATCACAGATGGACAGAAATACAAAGACTCCCTGAAATACAGTGATATCATCTCCCTGGCTGAGATAGTTGGCATCATCCGATATGCCATTAGGGTATGTCCTCTTCTTCATGGCTCCCCCAGATTAGGCCTGCACCTCACTCAGGCAGGAAGTCTGGTGGGCTCCTCCTCCTCAGCTGCCTCTCTGCTATAGGTAGGAGATGCTTTCCAGGAACCCACTACCAGGCAGGAGCTAAACACCATTGGCTCAATGCCCTCGCAGAACCACGCATTCAAGGTAGACAACTTTGCAGCACATGGCAGTATCCAGAAGCAGCTGCAGGAAAAGATCTTTGCAGTCAAAAGTTATGGGGAACAAGCTTAGGTCTTAGAATTGAAGAGATCTTGATCCAATTGTCCCCCAAACCTGGAAGATTTATTCCTACTTTCAGCTCACCACAAATTGTTCCCCAGAACCCAAGCCTCAGACCACATTCTCCTTCCTCAGGTTCTTGTAGTCTCATGGCCTCTGGGAGCCTAAGCGACCTATTTCCTTACAGGAACCCAGTTGAAAAGAAGTAGCTCTTTCCAGTAAGAGATGTCACAAGAAGGCTTCGGTTCAGTACTCACAGTGGTAGGTAGAGCAGGTGCTTGATAAACAGGTTTCAGACACTAACCCTGGGCCAGCCCTTGACTGTAGCTAAGACCCAGAAGTAAATAAGAAAGCGGACTCTTTCTTTAAGCTCACCATTTAGTAGGGGAGAGACATTCAGGCAGTGTAAGTAGGTGCTGGGAGCACAGCAGAGCACAGGATAGTCAAGGTTCCTGCTCTCATGGAGCATTTATCTAGTGGGAGGAGATGACAAACAATAAATGAAGGACTTTCAATTGTGCTAAGTGTTGGGATAGAGAAAGAGGTGATTAGAGGAGGCCCGAGGAGTAATAACTGAGGCTGAATGATGAGAAAGGGCCAGCACTGGAATAATCTGGGGAGAGATTGCTCCAGATAGAGGAAAAAGCAAGTACAAAGGTCCTGAGGCAGGAACAAGTTCACTGCATTGGAGAGATAGAAGGGCCAATGTAACTAAAATAGAATGAACTAAGGACAGCATGGAAGGAGACAGACGTAGAATGGGAAGGGACAGACCATACAGACCAAAGACATGACAATATAGCATGCCTTGTCCAAAAGTGTATTCAAAATATCCACAGGGATTTGCTTCAAAGTTATTTGGGGGATTGAATGAGGGGGATGTAGAAATGAAATAAGGTTTGTCATGAATCTAGGTCATAGGTACTTATAGGTTCATTATACATTTCCTTCTGCTTTTGTATATGTTCTAAATTATCCACAATCAAAATATTTAAAAGGCAGTAAACAGTGTATGTAAAGCAATAAATGCCTATCACTCCCTGAGGGAATTGAGAAACCCTCACAGAGGAGGTGACTTTGAGGTTGACTCTTCCAGAGAGGGAAGTCGAGTCTTAGAAAGAGAGAGAGGTGTCCAGGTCGAAGGCTTGATGTGTTTTGAAACAGAGGGTAACTCCACAGGTTTGATTGAGATGGATCCTAAGGGGCTTGTGACAGGGAGCCAGACTGGTTTGTCAGTAGGGTGGTGGTTGTACATTTAGGTTAGAGGACCCTAACTCTGGGGCAGTAGAAGATAGAGCAGAGGAGAGCAAGCTAGGAGGCAGAGAGGGCAGTGGGTGAGAAGCAATGGAACTAATCATGGCAGGGGCAGTGGGGATGGACCGAGAGGCATTAGGAATCAGGGGCGCAGAGGCTGCTGGTGGGGGCTAGGGAAGAAGAAAGAGAATTCCAAATAATGAGTGGAGTCGGCGGCAGGGATTGCTTTGGAATTGCTGTCTCTTCTCGCTCCCTTCTACTCAGCCCCAGAACCCTTTCTTCCCAGGATGGACCAGTTCCGGGGCTTTTGGGGAGCTTCAGCTGGCCTGGATATGCCTTTCTGTACCCCCCCAAATATAAGAGCATGTGCACATGAGGGATTCTTACTTGGGTGAGAAAAGGCTTTGGTTGTGACAGGCGGGAGATGAGATGCCTGGGAGGAGCAGGAGCCCAGGGCCTTTGTGCTGAGGCCTGGTCTCTTCAGGTTACTCCACAGAGCTGGCCCTTTGGAAGGGGGTGCAGAGCCTGGTCCTGGGGACCCCCCACCATCAGCACACCAGGAAAGTTGTCCTCTTTGCCCAGGTGTCTGGGCAATGGAGGCCGAAGGCTGAAGTCACAGGGAGTGGAGGAAGTCAGAGTGGAACATGAGGGTGGCAGTCTTCAGGGACAGAGAGGAAAGAGATGAAGGGGTTTGGGGCTTGTGGTAGGGAGGTCCTGGTCCCTGGGGAGCACTCTGAGGCAGTACCTTACCCAGAAGGGGTGCCTCTAGCAGGGGCAAGCGGGGTGACTTCAGCCTCTGCCGTCCAGATCGGCTCCTACTTTGGGGCCTCCCTCTGCTCTGTGGACGTGGACAGAGATGGCAGCTCTGACCTGGTCCTCACTGGGACTCCTCATACTATGAACCAACCCGGAGGTTGGGGGGCAGGTGTCTGTGTGCTCCTTTCCTCGGGGGGTGAGTGGCTGATGGAACCTGGGCTGGGTGGGGCCTGGGTGTGGGGTGGAGGAGTTGCCCGGGTTGGGAACTGGCACTGGTTTTGTTCTGCAGAGAGCTAAGTGGCAGTGTGAGTTCATTCTCTGTGGGGAGCAAGGCCACCCCTGAGGCCGCTTTGGGGAAGCCCTGACAGTGCTGGGGAACGTGAATAGGGACAAGCTGATGGACATGGCCATTGGGGCCCTTGGAGAGCAGGAGAACCAGAGTGCTGTCTACCTATTTCATAAAACCTCAGGACTGGGCATCAGCCCTTTCACAGCAAGGTGAGGAACCCTGTCTTCGGCCTCTTCTAGTTCAAACTCCTTTCCATTTCTTAGATTCACCTGATGCCACCTCTTGTCAATGGCTTTAGCAGGAGCCATTACCTCTCCTTCTTTCAGTAGTTTATTTCCCTGAATTTCACCAGGCCCAGCTAAGCACAATTATCTTTTTTACTCCTTCGGTTTCAAATAGACTTCAAACTGTTCTGCGCAGCTTAATGGTTAAGAGATTGCAGGCCCCAGATCAAGGACCTGGCCAGCCAAGTCAGCTGTATTGTTTTAGGCAAGTGACTGAGTTAGCCTCTGTGAGCCTTAGTTTCCTTCTATAAAACTTTAAATGATTAACAACCTCCTAGTCTTCTTGTAAAGATAACTCAATGGGAGTACCATTCATCAAATATTTATGAAGGAACATACGAATGATAAATAAATGAATCTATTATGTTTTTATCATTATGCTTTTATTTTGTTGTCAATCTGCACCATCATGATGAGTGGGCCCAAAAGAACTTTTTTCTCTTTGTTTGGAGTCCCTGAGATTCTTGCTCTGCTTGCTTTCCATTCCTATCCTCTCATCTCTCCTTTTTGATTTCTCCATTCAGATCCACTTTTGCTGCCCTCTTCTTCTCCAATCTTTCTTCTCAAAACTTTTCATTACCTGCCCTTGACTTCTACTTCTCCTTTCCCTCTCTGGCCAGAGGATGGCAGGCTGCCAGTTCTCCCCCAGGCTCCAGAATTTGGGGCAATCTCTGAGCCTAGGTCAGAATGTCACCCAGGATGGACTTGCAGACCTAATTGAGAGGGCCCAGGGTCATGTGCTGCTGCTCAGGTGACAACTCCCCACATCCCAACTCTGCTTCATATGCATCTGATTCACCAAGGTGACTCTCCCTTGTTCTCTTCCTAGAGGCCAGAGTCCCCTCCTCAGCTCCCATGTATACCCTCAGGTGCCTGCCAGGGCTGAACGTTGGGGTGGCCATCAGATTCATGCCTTCAGAGGTGGTGAAGGCTGTGTACCAGTGCCAGGAAGAGCTGTTCACTCTCGTGGAAGCTGGGAATGTCACAGTCTGTCTCACTATCTGCAAAAGCTTACTTGCAGCTAGGTGAATTTTCTCCAGTGGACCCAGTTCATCACCCCTCAGAGGTCCTCAGCCCTGTCCTCAGAACAGAATGGGCCCAGGAATCCAAATCTCACTTTCACGCCTACCCAGATACCAGTGTCAGAAACCTGGGTCCCTTCTTTTCCCCCTTACCACACCCAGGACTGTAGGTTTGTCTCCAGGATAAATCTGGAGTCTGCCCACTTCTCTCCACCTTCCCCAGCCACTGCCTTTCTTAAGGCCACCCTTTTCCTTCCTATTTACACGTGGACCTGTTCCCACATCCTGTTCTTGCACCCTCCCTTCATTCTTCAAAGAGCAGCTAGAGTTGATTAGCTCTAAAATGCAAATCTGGCCTTCTTGCTCCCCTGCTTAATACCTTTCTACTCCCTCCTTCTTGCATATATAAAGATCAAAATCCTTCCCCACAAAGCTCTTAATGATGTGGCCCCTCTCTGCCACTCCAGCCTCGCCTCATCCCATTCCCCCTCACTCCATACATTTTTTGTAAATGTGCCAGCCTTCCTCTCCCTTCTGGTTTTAGCCACTATTCCCACAGTCTGGGGTGTTCTCTTCCCCAATCTTCACCCTACTTCTGCTCATCCCTCAGGTCAGAGCTAAGACAAGGTCTATCCAGAAAAGCATCTCTGAGGGTCTGAGTTACCACTGAGAACCCACTCTTGCACTGATCATGCTGTGACATATGTCCTATGTGCTTGTCTCCTTTCCTAGACTGAGTTTCATGAGGGCAGGGACCATATTTATCTGTCTTCTCCACGTGTATCCTCAGCACCTGGTACAGTTCATGGCCAATAGAAATTGCTCAGCATGAACAAATGAAAACAGAATATTTGAGATTCTCTTTGACTTCCTGTCTTCCATCCTACTTCTGCTTTAGGTGATGTCCAAAGCTCTGTCAGGTACAATATGACATTGGATGCAGGCTGTCTGATTTCCCGTGCCATTTTTGATAAGGCCAAGAACTGGACTTTGACTCAAAGAAAAACCCTGGGGCTGAGGAATCACTGTGAAATCATGAAACTGCTTTTACCAGTAAGGACTTTGGGTTCTGGGAAAGGGAGAGAGAGAGGGAGGAAGAGCCCAAGCAAAGCTAGCTAGCCTCTGAAACCCCTGCTCCTTGCTGTGTGAGGTTGGATGGGTAGATAGACTGGGGCTGGAGAGAGGAAGATTATTGCTGGAGAACCTGGCTCTACAGTTTGGCTGGGGCACTGTGTGACAATGGGGAATGGATCTAATGGAAGAGAAGCCCCAGTAGTGAAAAGTAAGAAGAGTGGGTTCTTGAAAAGCCATTCTTCCTCAGGACTGTACAGAGGATGTGGTGAACCCCATCATTCTGCACCTCAACTTCTCCCCTCATCCCAGAACTTTTGCCCTGTGCTGGCTATGGGTTCACAGGACCTCTTCACTGCTTCTGTGAGTCTTCTGATGCAGTCCCAGGGATGTGCTGATTTTCACCATGTTTCCATGTGCTTAAGAAACTAAGTGGCTCCCAAATGCCTACAACCACATCAAGTCCAAAATGCCACCACCCAGTTACCAAGACCCTGCCTAGACTGTACCCTACACATATCCCAGCTGGTTATCTACTTTGTTCCAACATAAAGTTGGTTTTCATTCTGCAGATTCTTCCTAACTTATCTAATTTCTCCCTGTGCCTTTGTCCATGTTGTATCTCTTATTTGGAAAACATTTCCTTCTCTCCAACACAAAGACCTTTTCTAGTCCTCAAAGCTCCAGTCTTATCTTCCTTTATTTTGAAAACCACATTCAGCATCTGTCACTTCTTCTCTGGCCTCCTATTACATCATGGTGATACAATGCCAAATATCACATAATTGGAATCATAGCTATCTGTATGTACCTCTGTGACTTTCTTGGAATTGTAGGTTCTTTGAATGCAAGAACCATGTCTAATTTGCCTGTAGTTTCTACCTTTCCTAACCCCCTACCCAACTCAGAAACTGTCCCCTTATTGATACTTAATAATGTTTGTTGAATAGTTGTTCCAGTGTGAGTTGGATGTGACTCCTCAACTAAACTTTATGTTCCTTGAAGCCAAGGATCTTGTCTTAGCTTTCTTTTATATTCTAACTGCCCCTCTCCCACCACCCCACTCCTTACCAGCATCTAGCACAGATCTGGGTGCAGGGTGTGTGCTCAGTAATACTCAGTGTTGATGAGTGCTCCTAATGAGGGGATTGGAGAAGGATTAAGACATCGATGGGAAGAGAATATATTGTTTTGCTGCAGCTCCCCTTTAAGAACTGTGGGCAAGATCTCCTCTTTGAAGAGGACTTAAATGTGAGTGCTATCTCCTTTCATATCCAGACACTCAAGCTTTTGAGTCTTTCACACTCATAGGATGAGATGTGCTTGTGTTTGACTTCGGCTGTCCTAACAAAGAAATGATTTGGTTGGAATGTTATCAGCCTGTAGCTCATGAATTCCTACAGTTCTGCCTCTGCCTCTGATCTAATTCCAATCTATTTCCAATGGAGTGTCTCTTTCAGTGCTGTCTTTTCTCCTTCAGCTTACAGTCTCTGGTAGTGAGGAGCTCTCTGGAGTCAATGTGATAGTGACTTTGTGGAATGAGGGCGAGGATTCCTATAGAACTGTGATCAACTTCTATGACCCAGCAGGGCTGTCCTATTGACACGAGTGTTAGGAATTCAGGTAAATAGCTCCCTTGGGCTCTAATTGGCCAGGAACTCTCCCTTTCCCTAGGGTATAGTATGTTCCTTTTAATTCTTCTATGGTGAAATGTAAAACAGACACACACAGAAAAGTTATAAAGCATGTGTGTAGTTTAATGAATAATATTAAGTAAATATCTATGCAATTAGCATGGAGGTCAAGAAATAAAATCCTGCTAGCACTCCCAGAAGCCCTTTCACTACTTGCCTTTCCTCATTACCACCTCACTCTCTCCCCAGAGGTAATCACTAGTCTGACTTTGTGATAAGCGACTCCTTGTATTTCTTTATAATTTTACCACCCACAAGTACATCCCTAATACTGTTCAGTTTTGCCAATATTTGAACTTTATATAAATAGAAACATGTTGCATGCTTTTTGTGTGTGTTTTTTTCTTCAATATTAAGTTTGTGAGATTCATTCATGTTGTTTTTCGTGGTTATAGGACATTTTTGTTGCTATGTAGAAGCCCCTTGTATGACTGTACCACAATTTTTTTACCTATTCTACAATTGATGGCCATTTGAGTTGTTTCCCGATCTTGGCCATGATAATTCTTGGACATATATTCTGATGCACCTATACATTAATATTTGGAAGGTATCTACCACATGTGGAATTGCTGAATCATTAGGTATGCGTATCTTCAATTTTCGTAAGTAAAGCCAAATCATTTTCACCTACTTACACCTACTTACACTTGCATCAGCAGTGTATGATAATTCTTGTGGCTTTTACTTGGCATTATCTGACTCCTCCCCACTTTAATTCACTCTTCCCTGCTCCCTCACTTCCACCCTTGACCTAGGGATGTTGCTGTCTCCCCTTAAGAACTGGATCTCTGAAGGTGGGCGTCTCCTCCCACTCGCGGCACACACCTGGTGCCTGGTGCACCTGGGGCCTAGTACCTTCAGCGCACTTGGGGGGCCTGGCACACCTGGGGTATGGTCTGTGGCTCCACCTGGGGTGTGAACTCAGGACCTTCTGTGTGTAAAGCAGACATACTAACCACTACACTATGGGGCCACCCCTATCTGACTTTTTAATTTTCTTCAATCTGGTGGGTGAGTAATAATATTTCCTTGCAGTTTTAATTTGAATTTCTCTAATGAAGTTGGGCAACTTTTCACATATTTCCTGGTCATTTGGAGTTCTTCTTTAAGGAAGTTCCTGTCCAAGTCTTTTTCTTATTCTTCTATCGAGTTGTCCATCTTGTTCTTATTGAGTTGTAAGAGTTCTTTACATATTCTGGTTATTAGTCCTTTTCCAATTATATTTGCTCAAATATCTTTTCCAATCCTGTTGCTTGTCTTTTTGGTCTCTTTGCTGCATCTTTTAATAAATAAAATGTCTTGATTTGATCGTAGTTGATGTTAATCAATCTTTTAGTGTTTTTGTTTGTGAATCTTGTTTAATAAATATTTCCTTACTCCAAGGTAATGAAAAAATTTTCCACTATATTATCTTCTAAAAGATTTATAATTTTGACTTTTGACATTTAAGTCTTTATCCAATTGTAATTTATTTTAATTGATGAAGAGAGATAGGGATCCAATGTTTTGTTGCTGTTGTTGTTTTTCTTTTTTTCTTTTTTGTATAGGCCAATTTTCCCAGGACCATTTATTGAAGAGTCAGTCCTTGCCTCTACTGCTCTATAATGCTACCACTATTATATATGAAGCCCATGTATGCATGTGGGTAACTGTTTTGAATTCGTTTTCCTCCTCTGGAAGCAACCTCATCAGTGTCCACTGCACCTGGCATGTGAGGCTGTGCCCACTGGGAATGAAGAAGGCCTGAGGAGCATCAGCTGTAGCATCAACCACCCTTTTCTGAGAGGGCACTAAGGTCATTGCTTCCTCCCAAATTTTCTTCACTCTTTTCCTTTGTCCTGACTTATTTCCTTCCCTCAATCCCCCATTGCCTTCCCTATGCCCTTTTTCCTTTCTTCTTCTCTCAGGGTACCTTCATAGTCACATTTGATGCCTCCTACAAGGCCATCCTGGGAGACAAGTTGCTCCTGAGGGTCAATGCAAGCAGGTGAGCCCAGGCCAGGTATGATATGTCCCTCGCCTTCCTGTCTCCTATCCAAGCTAGAGACTCCTCTCCTGGTTTTCTCCCAACTAGGGCTCCTCCTCTCTCCCCAGTGAGAATAATAAGCCTACAACAAGCAAAACTACATTACAGTTGGAGTTCCTAGTGAATTATGCCATCTACACAGTAAGCAGCAGGTAATTAATCCCTGGCCCTTCCCTTGGACCTCTGACTGTCTTCCAAACCTGGTACTTCTGTAGCCCAGTCTGCTCTTTTGAGGATTCCCTCTGATTCCTCACATGGGAATATCTGTGGCTAGCCATATGTTTATACCATAAACAGATATATCTTGTTTTGTTGCACTTGGCTTTATTGCATTTCACAGCTACTGTGTTTTTTATATATTTAAGGTTTGTGGCAATCTTGTGTCAAGTAAGTCTATCAGTGCCATTTTTTTTTCAACAGGTACGGATGATGATTAGCATTTTTTAGCAAAAAAGTATTTTTAAACTAAGATATGTTTATTCTTTTAGACACAGTGCTATTGCACACTTAATAGACTACAGCAGCGGTCCCCAACCTTTTGGCACCAGGTACCAGTGCTCCTAGCAGAATCTAATGCCTGATGATCTGAGGTGGAGCCAAAGTGGTGATGCTAGTGCTGGGGAGTGGTTGCAAATACAGATAAAACTTTGCTTGTTGGCCTGCCACTCACCTCCTGCAGTGCAGTCCAGTTCCAAACAGTCCAGGGACTGGTACCAGTCCACAGTCCAGGGGTTAGGGACCCGTGGACTATAGTATAGTGTAAACATAACTTTGATGTGTGCTGAGAAACCAAAAAATTTGTGCAAATCACTTTATTGTGATATTTGCTTGGAACTGAACCCACAATATCTCCAAGGTATGCCTGTACCATAATTCTTGCTTCTTCTCTGACAAACTGGTCTGCTTGTGGGACAAACACACTTTGCCATTGCTGTTCACTCCCTCCTTTCTCTTCATGATGTAGGCTTCTTTTAGCATGAAGCCAGTCCTATCTCTTGTGATAAACACAAATGTGCTGAAGCTAAGCTACTAGATTTAGATTGAGGCTTTTTTGAGCACTCTGAATTGGGGAACTTGTGACCAACAGGATATGGTCTTTTACCACACAGAGGAAGAGAAAGGTCAGGTTTTTTCAAAATTGAGAGGAGAGTAGACTTGATAAACTGTTGGGAAGGTCTCTAAGAGCCCAAGGACAATGCAGGCCACAAGAAAGGCAAGTGTAGGGATGCTGCTCTGGGTTCTGAAACTGGGTGGAGGAGAAGGGGCAGGCCAAGCTGGAAGCAGGGCAAGGAGCCCCACACACCTGGCTTAACTCCAGGGATTTAGAGAATTGGTTAGAAACTTACAAGATTGCCATGGGACACTCTCTGCTGCTGCTGCTGATGTACATATTTTTAGGGGAACTAGAGATGGGCATCAAGCAGTGTCATTGCCCTTCCAAACTCCATGTGTGCATTTCCCCTTCTATCCGTGGGAAAATACTGAAACTTATAGTAAGAGCTTACAGTCATCTACACTCATGATGTGCTTTACATGTGTTTATGTTCATTTAATAATTTATGTTCATTTAAGTACTTTACATGTGTTTATGTTCATTTAATACTTCTAATAACTCCATGATATAGTTATTGTTATCCCCTTTTTACCAACAAAAAAATCAAGAGGTTAAATAACTTGCTCTGTCATTCAGCTGGTAAGTAGCAGAACCAGGAATCAAACTCAGATGGTCTGACTCCAGAACTTGTGCCCATAGCCATACTATATAGCTCTCTAAAGATTGAGAAAGCTGAGTGATCTACTCAAATATGAAAATAGATTTGGAACTGGAAGATTTTAAGGTGAGAAAACTGAAGCAGAGAGAGAAAGGGTTTGGGTGGAGAACAGAGAGGAAGACTAACATACTAAAGGAAAAAATAAATTCTAACATTTATGGCATGGCTACAAACCTCATTATAGGTAGGCACTATTATTAGCATTCCCATTCTAAAGAGGAAGAAACTACAGGGCCCAGAGACATTAAGTAGCTTGCCTTAAATCGCTCAGGTCGAAAGTGGTGGACCTGAGATGTGAACCCAGATCATCTGGCTCCAGAGTCCATGCTCTTAATCATCAAGTTGACAGCCACATCTGTGGGGATACTGTGGGGTCTGGGAAGGCAGAGATTATGAATTTTTAACTGCTGAATCACCAGAGACAAGCACACTGTCTGGTACAGGGTAAATGTTTCTTGAAGGAGGCCATGAATAGATGAATGGATGGAAAGTCACCTGCAGCCAGAAACATTTATGTCCACTTCATGGGCTTGTGTTCATGTGCCATCTCCCACCACATTTACTTAACGGCCCCAGGATGGCCACATTTATTTTTTCATTCCCATCACGATGGGGCTCACATTCTATTTTTTCTTGAGTGATCCATCCATCATTCCCTCAAGACTCCTTAGGCTTATTTGTTCTTGCAGCAGCCTGTGCAAACTTCACCTGAGGCCAACCGTGTTTATTCTAGAGAAAGCAAAACTAGAGAAAGCATATGAACACCTTTTCCCCATGGGAAATGTTTAAATGTTATGGGAGGTGATGTTTAAGTTTGGCCTTTAAGTGAAAGTTTCCAGAAGGGAGTGAGTAAGGACATTCAAAGCAGACGAAAAAGTTTAAACAAAATCATGGGGATATGAAAGAGCTGGGATATCAAGGGATGAGCCAGCAGTTCTGGGTGACCAAGACAAAGGACATGGGGGAAGAGGAGCTGAAGCTGAGGCTGCAGAGGCTTGTGGGGACCATCATCATTTCCCTGGGTCATCTTGGCCCCAAAAGAGCCCTTGGCAGCAGGCTGAGGACGGTCCCAGGGCTGTTTTTCACCAACAAGCCCTCTCTCTCCAGACAGGAAGAATCCACCAAGCACTTCAACTTTTCAACTTCTGATGAGAAGAGCAGGAAAGAAGCCGAGCATTGATATCCTGGGAGAGGCCAGGGAATATTCATGTCTGAATATTCATTCAGCACCCATGGTGCTGCTAACATTGGAGGTTGGTGGAGAAAGATGGGAAAGAACCAAGGGCTAGAGCCAGGAAAGAAGTGGGATTTGGGAATACTCTAGGGACCACAGTTATGCTGCTTTGATTTTCTGAAAGTGAATAACCTGAGTCAGCGAGATCTGGCCATCAGTATTAATTTCCTGCTGAACAGTGTGGCTGTGTGAGATGTGGCTATGGTGGCCCCTTCATAGGTGCTTGCTTGCCTTTCCTCACTCTCCAGGGTCTGATTCCACAATGCCTCACACCCACTTACAAGTGAAATTTTGATCATTCTGTGATTCTTTATCTTTCTCACTAGAGTCTCTCCTGTGTGTCAGAGATGGAACCTCTCCAGCATTCTAACTTCTAGACCCAGATTCCAAGGAGTCTTGTGCTGATGAGAAAGGCCCTGGACTCACACTGTAGAACTAGTTGCTCACTCAGGAACACAGGAAAATGCACTGCTAGGTTGCAGAGCTATATATATGACCTAGAATATATATATAGGAAGTGTTAACCTATTCCTCACCCCAAATCTGACATACCATTTTCTCTTTTGGTTCCTCCTTAAGATCTTCCTTAACTTCATTCCTCTCTTGTCCCTAGGACTGTTCCATTGCTGACTGCCTGAGGTTCTGCTGTGACATACCCTCTTTTGGCACCCAGGAGGAACTTGACTTCATTTTGAAGGGCAACCTCAGCTTTGGCTGGATCGGCCAGGTGTGTAGGCCTAACTGCAGAGTCCCTCTCCCAGACTCAGGTGGTACCTAATAAATCTGTGCCCATCCTCATGCTAGGACATTTCTCTGACTCTGAGCCTTCCCCAGAGCTGGTTCCCAGCTCTCCTGCTCTCTTTTGCAGACATTGCAGAAGAAGGTATTGGTTGTGAGTGTGGCTGAAATCATGTTCAATCGGTGTACCCTCAGCTTCCAGGACAGGAGGCATTTTCGAGAGCCCAGGTAGTGACTGTGTGGTAGGCAGTGCCCAGGCTGGTCAGAGAGCTTCTGATGCTAAATCTGTGATACTGGGTGGGGGGCTCACAAGCCTGGTGAAGGAGAGGATGAAGGTCCCTGGGCAGGACAGTTGTCCCTAAACCCATGAGTACCTTGGAGCATGGCCTGGGAAAGGAGGAGAAGTTAAAGGTTGGGGAAGCTGGGAAGAGTCTGGGATGGCAAGAGACCTTGCATCTTCTGATCTCCCAATCAGATGGAGATGATGAGGTCTATGATCCTATTCTCATTGTGGGCAGCTCGGTGGGAGGACTGCTGCTGCTGGTCCTCATCACAGCCACACTGTACAAGGTGATTGTTTTTATCTCACACTTGACACCACCAGCATCCAACCCAAGCTTGCACAGAAAGGATAGTATAGCAGGAAGAACTCAGACAATGGAGTCAGGTAGGTCTGGGCGCACATTTTGGCTCTGTCTTATTGTTTAATGTCAGGCCAACTGTTCAACCTCTCTGAGCCTGTTCCTAGTTTTTGAAATAATAATAGTATCTACATCACAGAGTGGCTGAAGCAAGACAGAAATGAGGCCAGGATGTGTGCGCAGGCCTACCTAACCACAGAATCTATGTTTTTCTGCTATAGATTATGTGTATAACCTCTGTTCTTGGAACACAGTAAATACTAATACATGATAGCTATTGTTCACATAAGTGTTCTGGCACACAAATATAAGTCAGCATAGTTTCCTTCTTCTCTCAGCTTCTTCCATACTCTCAACATTCTTCCCTACCCTCTTACCCAACTTTTCTGATTTACTTCCCCTCATAGCTTGGCTTCTTCAAACGTCAGTACAAAGAAATGCTAGATGACAAGCCTGAAGACACTGTCACATTCAGTGGGGAAAATTTCAGCTGTGAGGCCCTAAATTTTGCCTTTGTCCTAATAATCCACTTCCTTGTTTGTTTCTACTCCCCACAGGCTGGTCTTGCTTTAGTTTACAAATCTACTTCTGTGGGAATAACTTCTATATAGATCTGGACTGGCCTGAGCAACTTGCCAGGTGCTACACCACCTTCCCAAGGCCTTGAAAAATTTTTGTTTCTATATCTGCCAGACTTCTTCAGTGATCACCCACTTTTTATGGAAACAGGCATGATGCCAGAATGAATTTTCATATGTATGAGAATTTTCACATTAAACGAGGATGTTTATAATACATTTTCCTTGTATTAAAAAGCTCTAATCCAGGGACCCAAATGTTGTTCTAGGAAGGGTTAGGTGAAACTGCTTGTGGGTATAGAGAACGCTCTCACTTTCTCAGGTGACTGGGGCCTGCAATCATCTTTTTTTAGCAGTGCTCTGAGGTGTCAGGGGAGGACGCCAAAAGAAGTTTTCTGTGTGTGTATGTTGGTCATTGGTTTCAGCATAGGCTTCAGGGTCTGTGGTAATGGCAAGCAAGCAGTTTGTCTTAGAAGGTGAATGAAATGTCCAGAGCTGGTTTGCCTCAATGCCCCCTTGAACAGGGTCCCCAGAAGCAAGGAGAGCCAGGCTTCCAGAAAGGAACATCTGGTTTCCCAAACTAATACAGAAGACCCGTTAAAGGTGGTCATAGAAAATTATTCCGCATTCAGAATTAGGTCATGAAGCCTCACGCAAAGGGCTGTAAACCCTATGTTTGGAACCAGAGTTGTTCCCAGATAGCCAGAATGCACAGATTCATTGCGAAAGCTGTTTCAAGTCCTAGAGCCCTAATTATTAATAGATAAATTAGAAGGAGCGGAGTTCTACCGATTCACCAAGGATGTTTCCCCAGTACCTCCCAAATCCGGCCTTGGGTAGAGAGCAGACGCAGACAGCACTGGGTGAATGCGCCAGGGGGAGCCCCGCGGACCGCACGGAACTGGGGTTCTCACAGCTTCCACACCTTTATTGAGCCTAGGGCAACTGCCCGGGACTCAGGGCCGTTCATAGCCGGTGGGCAGAGGGTTGACGTGAGGATTGTGGAAAAGAGTGTGGTTGCCGTCCCCCCAAGAGTAGGGCTGTGGAGAGAGGAAAGTAGAGCAAGTTGTCAGCCTGCGGGTTCCTTGTACCACCGCCCGCTCCTGCCCGGGTGCCAAGGCCCCCGGCCGCTGTACCTTCGTGCGGATACGGAGGTGGTGGTAGGGGATGAATCTGGGTCGCTCCTGGTGCTTGGCGTGGAGCCAGGAGTTGAGGGTGCAGAGGGCCACGCTCGGGAGAGCCAACACGAAGGTCAGAAAGCGCCAGGTGCCGGCTGCAACAGAGAAAGGCAAGAATGAGAGAAGCTGGGAGGGCCTCAGAAGGACTGGGGAGGGGGGAGTTAGTCAATGGGGCGTGTCGCCAGGATCCTGGAAAGCCTTAGAGGCAGGAAGGGTACAGGTGGGCAAAGTCAAGAAGCCACAAGGTTAGGAGCCGGGCCCACTCACCTCCTGCCCCTCCGTGGTCTCCCTTGGCAGCACTCGCCAAACCCCTACTGAAGGACCTCAGAGGCAGAGCCATTGCAGTGAGAGAAGCTAGGAAAACAGCCTGTCCTTTCACTCTCCTTCACTGAGTCCGAGGTCCTCCTCCCTTCTTTTTGGACCAATCACCTGTTCAGTCTACAAATGAGTGGCTATTTTTAGGGGGTTTCTATATTTAAAGTGAGGCCTGACTGGCATGAGGTCCTTCTCTCTAGACAGCTGTTGTACCATGCCTCTTATTTTGGTAAGGGGACATTTAAAACAATATGCCATTCTTTTTTTAGGTGCTAGGAGCTATTTTGTTCAATACTCTCTTCCCAGTGGCTGGTACACAATAGACCTTGAATAAATATTTGTAGAATGAATTAAGTGTCCTTTTGAATCTCAGCTTTTTTCATCTGCAAAATATATAAAAACTTGTATTTTGAATTATGTTTATGAAGTTTAAATAAAGTAATGTAAAAATATGCCAACTTAGAGTCTGGCACATAACAGTAGCTCAGTATATGTATTAGTCAGTTCTTTGCAAAGAATCAAAGTCACGCTAACTAGTTTTTAAAAGATAAGCAATTGAGAATCTTAGGGAGCTCACAATATCTCTGGTGTGGTCAGAGAGGCCTACAAGCCACAAAGCCAGACACAGATGCGGCAGCAGCAGTTACACAGCACCACAGTTTATACCACTGGACACTTGATGCCAAACGCTTCATTAACACTGCTGTGGAAAGCCAGTTTATTTCACCCTCACCTCCCTTGAAAATGGATTCTTCAGGAAGCTTGCATCCTTGATTTTGCTCTCTTCTGAATCAGAATTAGGTGGGTCCCAATTGGCAACACCTAGGTCATTGCCTGTGTTCTAATTTTGAGAAAGGCTGGGCAGTTGAGTTCTGGCCTTTGTCTTAGGGAGGCAGGAATTGTATCTTGGAGAAAATCTTCAGATATAGGAAGAGTACTCAAAAGATGCTGGGCAGCCACAAATTTGACAGCTGTCTACTGCTAAGCATGTTATTTCAATCTGAAAAATCTGACTACTTGGAAGAAAAGAATCCCTAGGCAGGCCTGTATGAACTTCATATCTAAGCAGGTAACTTGAAAGCTGCAAGACAGAGCAGGGTTAATGTTTGCCTCTGTCTCTGCTCTGTCCTCATAGAACATGACATGAAGTAGATGTTCTAAAAATATGTATTTACTGAATGCTTGAACCACATTACTTTGGTTAACCATATAGAGATGCCTTTTTAGGACTGCAGTCCAACAGGATGCCTCCAGCTTTGATCAAGAGCCGATGTATCTGATATGAAATATATAAAAGAAAAATGAATTTTATGTACCTAATCTAAACATATAGAAGAAAAATCAGAAAGGTACATTTTCAAAGTAAGTTTAAACTGAATTTAGCTTTTACTTAACTTTCTTAGGCTTGCTTTTTTTTTTTTTTTTTGGTAACCTGTGTAACAGTCAAATGTTATACAGTGTTGCTAAATTACTCCTGAGTCCTCACTGAGCTGTAATAGAATTCTTTCTACAATTGCTTTTTCCCATTTGGACTTTGGAATTGCTCTGAGAAGATGGGGCCTAATTTCAGTTAAAGTTACTTGGCATCTCCCACAGCATTTCTCTAAACTTTTACCAGTAAATTTCCAATTTCTGTTCCCTTGTACTGTGACACATGTTTTATTGAAACTTTTGTGTCTTCTTTTTTGGATATGACAGCTATAAATGTCTTTAATAAACATGTATGGTTTTAATGAATTAAACTGGGCACTAAGAGTGAAGGGATCTAGTATTTATTAAAATTAATTTGGTCAAATAAATGATACATTGAAATATATTTCAACTTATAGTTTGATGTTGATCATGGTATTTTGGGGTGATCATTTCTACAGTATTTCTTTAATCCTCAGATACAAAAAGAAAGAATGGCAAATCATAAGTAACGTGTCCAAGTGTGGTAGCAAGGAGGCCTGAGCTAACCACTTCCTAGGACGGTTGAGAGTTATTCACTTCCCCTTACAGCCCCCAAACCAATCAAAATACACTTTCCTTATATAGAAAGAACATGCAAGTCTGTAACTATGAAGAAGTATAAGACGTGTATAAAAGGGAAAGCTCCACTGTGATCAGGGCTCAGCCTTTGGATGTGAATCCACTGAGCCGGTACCGGCACCAATAAACACTACTTCCTGCTTATTGCCTCGGTGTCCCGTCGCTCTGTCCGAGTATCCTGAAACACAAGAGCTGGAGCTTGTGTTAAGTTGGTTTTTAAAGTACTTATAGCTTTTTCACCTTCTGGAGTCCATTCGATCAGGTCAGGTTGATCCAATGTGAGCAGAGCATATAGAAGTTGAGCAGTAAGTGAAAAATTTGGTACACAATTTCTGCAATAACCTGTTAGTCCTAAAAATCCTCTTGTTTCTTTGTTTTTGGAAGCGAGAAAGCTAAAATTCCTGATTTGTTCAGGATTAATTAACAGTCCATCCTTTGATATTAAATGCACAAGATATTTTACCTTATGTAGGCAAAATTAGTTTGTCTTTAGAGACCTTATGCCCCCTTGAAACCAATTGTTGCAATAAGTAAACAGTATCTTCTTGAGAGTCCAGCAGTTTCAGAACGTAGAAGCAGAGCATCTACCTATTAAATCAATGTAGAATTTCTTGGAAATTTAAGGTCATCTAAGTCCATATCTAATATTTGAGAAAAGTTAAGTGGGACTTTCAGTATATATCTCTGGAGCGTAGCAGTCCACATGTTCTTCTCAGATGAAGGCAAAAAGATATTAACTGTCTTTGTCTACTGGAATGCCGAAAGATGCACTACATAGGTCTACCAATGAGAAATAATTCCTATTTATCGGGATGGTAGAAAGTAATGTATGTAGATTAGGGACCAGAGGATGTTGAGGAACTACAATATTGCTTACGACTTTTAAATCTAGTACAAATCTCCAGCCTTTCCCCTTTAGCTATTTTTACAGGAAAGATAGACATATTGCAAGGACTAGTGCAAGGAATTGTTAATCCTTTCTTAAAGTAGTCCTGGATAGTGGGTCTAATACCAGCTAATGCTTCTGGTCTTATTGAGTATTGCTGTATGTTGGGCAAAGGTTTGGTCACATTAATAGTTACCTTGATAGAGATGTGGCATCATGCGTTTCTATGAAGTCTTGGCCTAGTAAGTGTACCGGAGTACTTTTAATTATGAGAAACACATATTTTCCTCTAAGATTTCCTAATTGGAAAGTAATCAGCTCTAATTTAAAGACATTGGCAAATTCGATATCCTTACCATTTGTACTATATTTTTACCCCAAGGGGAAGGGCAATGAAGGAGTGTAGAATCAAGGACAGATAGTGTGGCTCTGGTGTCAATGAGAGCCATAATAATTTCCCTTTTTATCATTATTTCTATCTCTCCCAAGGTATTAGTAAGGAGAAATGCCCTCTTCATTCCTCAGAGCAGAACCAAGCTTGTTTTCTTTCCTCTCTCAAGATCCCATTTTAGCTTTTGACAGTTCTTGAGGTGGTCAGGTTTCTTACAATAAAAACAGAGTCTTGTTTTCTGTGGGAATAGGCTTTCTTATTGGTCTCATTTGATTACTTGTTATAGTTTTGTAATTTTGTTGCAGCTTTATCTTTTTCCTTCTTCTGAATGGTTTTAGATAACTGATAGGCTAAATCTACTAATCCATTAGTATGTATTGTGGCCCAGTCTAAGTTGTATCATTTTACTCAAGTGACAAGTTCTTTATCCATTTAAAAATGTTGAATTGATTAAAGAGTGATTTTGGTGACTCTGGAAGCTAGTGGGTACCATTCCCAAATATTGTTTATAGGTTTTTTTGAACATCTCAAAGAAATCAAATACAGTTTAATGTAGGGAGGAGGCAAGAGAATTAAAATCTTAATCAAGCCACATTCAGAGACTTCAATGTGCTGATCAGCCCTGCAGCCACTCTAGGAAGACACCTTCAGAACAAAGGAAAATTTCTACAGAGATTGCCAACAGCCCATTCTCCACACCTGTAAAGGGGAAACAGAAACCAAGAGTCATTCCCTATGGCTAAAACCATGAGGGAACCTAAGTATTAAAGGCTGGGAACTGCCATCAGGCCTTTCACTCTACATCTTCTTACCTTTTCACTCTACATACCCTCCCCCTTCCTCACTGTATGTCCATATTAAAGGAAATGGGTTAACAAAGTCTTTTAAACAATAACTCACAGGAACTAAAATATGATATAAAAACTGAATTCTCTGAACATTCAGCCCCCTCTCTACTCATTATCTTTCCAATCCTCTTTTGGTCTCTCTCAGTTTCTTTACTCTGTTTCTCACTGTCTCTCTCACTGTCTGTCTCACATTCTGCCTCTGAGAGGAGACCACGCTCTGTCTATGGAGTGTTACCCACTTCCTAATAAACTTTCCTTTTGACTCTAACTTTGGCGTGTGTGTTGAATTCTTTCTTCACTCTTCACCAAAGGACCCTCTTCTCTAGGTACAGGGCTTGGTGCCCCCGTCACTTGGGGAACTTTGCCCTGTCCTGCATCAGTTTTACCTGGCCACTTTTTGCACTGTTGAATCTTAGCCCAATCAACAGTTTTAGGATATAGTTCAGAGATGACATTATGTAAGTGGTTAGCAATTTCAAGGCTTTTGTCTCAGTAAGCTTTGGTATGCTTTGCAAAATCCTTGAAAGGGTTTTTCCAATGTACCTGAGCTAACCATTCTGTTGCTTTGCTGTCAGAGACCAGCATATAAATTAATCGGTATAAATCAGAATATCCTGGTTCATTAGGCTTAATTGTTAAATCTAATTCTTTTGCAAATCCAATAGGATCTTGAAGGGGATCTGGGAGATCGCTAGTTAAATTTTTTAGTTTTGTTCTTGTTCAAGGGACGGAAGTACAGGTTCTCCTTTTCCTGTGGCTGGCTTTTCTTTGAAAGGTGCTATTATAATTTCCTCCTCAATAGGTCTCTTACGTTCTACAATTTTTTTAGATGACTCTTCTAATTCGGGTACTGTTTGAAGGTGAAGAGGAAGACGAGGTAAAGAGGGAAGAACAGAAAAGGGAGTTCCAAAAGAAAAGGATAATGGGGAGCAGGGAGTGAGAAGGAGAAAGGGTTTGATGGTTGTTGGCTTCGGAAGACAGTCTCTAATACTTTTTTATTTACTTCCTGTATTGAGGCTAATTTTTTCTTTCGAAGTTCAAGAGACCAATTAAAATATTCTTCTCATTCATTCTGCCTAATTTTATAGCTGGCTTTTTCTTGTTGATCACACAGATATACTAACTTAGGTACCTCATATGTTCCCATTTTGGCCAGGGTAAACTTAGATAAGTTTTGGTTAATTTGCTCCATTTAAATAAATACTTGCAAGTAGAAGCTCCCTACATTTTGTACATGAGCCCTGCCAGAGTTTCAGTGAAAGGCTGCCCTTCTTGGGTTTGTTGGCTTTTGAAGTTTGATTTCCCATATTGCTCTTTAGTCTCTTTGTTAAGGTCTGTGCAGTTGGAACAATTTCTAAGGATCTTTATGTAGTGGGTCAGAGTGCACTGCTTGTGAGCAAGGTGTCACCCTTGAGTCGTTTCAGCTTTTTTGCGAGTCTTGGTTTCTCCCTTCAGTAACTAAAACTACCATGGGTGCTCAGAACACTTGGATGACCATGCCTTAAGTGTGTTCCCAAGATGAGCCTTTATTTAATTAAAACAGTCTTTGGAGGTTCTCTAGGGACCACTTCATATCAAGGGAGAGACTCTTTGAAACTTCTACTAGGTCTCTAGTCACCTGGGAATGCCTGGAGGCTGGAAGGAGCAAGTGTCCTTTTCCTTTGGAGATGAATGTATAAGTTTGGTCTCTCATTGTTATAGACATTGATTAGATGTACAATTTTACTTTTCAGACCAAATAAAGGCAGCCATTCCCTTTGCTCCCTATTCCTCCCTGGCTTCCTTCCCTAGGAGCTGCTTTTATCCCTCACTGTAGGGATGTTTAACAGCCCAAATAAAAATGAGGACTTACAACCAAATCGAGGGGTCTGGATTCAGAAGGACTCACCCAGCATATCCAAAGGAAGACATGGAGCCGGAGGGGTGAAATGGGTCCATGCTCGTACCAAGCGCCGGGGCCAGTCTAACTTCAAGTGGTCCAGATGGGCTCACTCTGGATCCTGCCTCACTACCCCAAGTAAATGTCAATGAAAAGAACCTGAATCTTTGAAAATGTTAAGAAGATTGTTATTTAGGCCTTGCTGAAGACTATAGCCTCAAGAAGACTTGAAACAGTGCTGTAACTTCAGAAAAGGGTGGGGGATGCTTATATAGGGCAAAGGAGGTGAAAAATGCATCTGGTGCATTACAAGTTTCAATTAGAGTACATACAGTTCAATGATTAACAGTTTTCCACAAAATGGAAGGAATGCATAGAAAAGATAAGGTTGAGTTGCCATCGCTCCAGTGTCAGGAAATTTTAATTAGGGTCTGGAAACAATTAAATTACTTTGAAACTCTTCGAAGTGATTTTTATCAGGATGGAGAAAGAACAGGCACTGTTATTGATTTTTGGTGTTGAAACTGTGTATTGTATGTGATTATCCCCCATGATTTGTGCCTTAGGAAGAAATTTTAGGAAAGCTCATTGTTCTCTCTTGGTGACTCATATGGGCCCTGAGAAAGAAGACACCTACCGAGAAGGGTTCCTGGTGGCTAACTGGACTCAAATTTAAAAGTAGAGCCTAGCAGCCTCTTTCTAAACAGGGACCTCTCACACAAACCACACTCTAAAAGCCTGCACCGAACTTCCTGCCTGCACTGTGTTCCTGACTCCATATAAAGCAGTTCCTGGAATTACATTTCAAAAATAAGACTGAGGCTTTCCCCATCCAATTAGAGCTGTGCAGCTACATCCCCTGATAGCATCTCCACTGACCAATCAGAGAAGTTTCACTGCGATCAATCAAGAAAGTACCTTTTGGACCAATCAAACTGCAAGAATTTGGAGTCCTAATTTGTATGAGGACAGACCAGTCAGGGACCAAGGGCGGGGACTTCTGTCTATATGTCAGCTTCCATGTACCCCAGAGAGCACATGTTCCCCTTCCACTGAAGGTGTCTCACTGGACCAGAGTGGCAAAGAGCAGGGGAGAGCTGAGCTTAAGCCAGAACTGTCTCACAGCTGTTTTGTAATTTGAGTTGTGATACTATTGAGCTGTCTCACTACTAGCTGTGCTGTTCTCACAGCTCTGCTGTATCACAATTGAGCTGTTTGCTCTGAATAAAGTTTCTTTTGTTGCTCACCTAATTGGGGATTCCTGTTGGCATTGAATTGGCACCTACAACCACTGGTGGACACAGATTCAGAGAAGCTGAAGCATAGAGTCCTTTCTTAATGGAAAGCTAAAAGCAATGTAGCTCCGGAGGAGACAAGAGAACTAAAATGTTAAATCAAGCTACATTCGCAGACTGCAATATGCTGACCAGCCCTGCAGACAGTGATGCTGGACAAGGCAAATTTCCCCGAGTGGGGGAAGGGAAGCCAAGCTCTACACTGAGAGAAGAAGAGGGTTCTTTGGTGGAGAGTGTAGAAAGAGTTCAACACACATGCCAAAGCTGGAGTCAAAAGAAAAGTTTATACAGAAAAGGGATAACACTCCACAGAATGTGGTCTCCGAGGCAGAGAGTGAGAGGGACAGTGAGAGAGAGACAGCAAAAGCACTGAGAGGGACCTCGAGTGTTCAGGGAATTCAGTTTATGTGTCATTCTTTAGTTACCATTTCCTGGCTGCAGGGCTAATCAGCACACTGCAGTCTCTGAATGTGGCTTGATTAACATTTTTAATTCTCTTGCCTCCTCCCTACATTACCAGGCCACGAGGACACCTGCAGAACAAACGAAGATTTCTATGGAGATTGTTAACAATCCATTTCCCTACACCTGTGGAAGAGGACACAGGAACCAATGGAGTCATTCCCTATGGCTAACAATTTAGGGAACCTATGGATTAAAGACTGGGAACTGCCAGTAGGCCTTTCAGGCTACATACTCTTTCCTTTCCTCACTGCATGTCCTTATCAAAGGAAATAGGAATGAAAGAATGATATATCAACTGAATCCCTGAATACTCGAGCCCCTACCCACTGCCTTTCTAGGTCTCTTGTGGTCCCTTTCTGTGTGCGTATGAGACCACACTGTCTGTGGAGCATTGCCCCTTTTCAAATAAACTTTCCTTTTGACTCTAACTTTGGTATGTGTGTTAAATTCTTTCTTCACTCTCCACCTAAGGATTCTCTTTTTTTC
Organism: Pteropus vampyrus; assembly: GCF_000151845.1. Lineage (NCBI taxonomy): Eukaryota > Metazoa > Chordata > Mammalia > Chiroptera > Pteropodidae > Pteropus > Pteropus vampyrus. Next base: position 604,504 of record NW_011889128.1, on the reverse strand, counting down.
TCAGTAGAGGGCTTGGTCTCCTTTCCACTTGGGGAAATTTGCCCTGTCCTGCATCAGTAACAGGTGTTCTTCTGTGAGTTCGTGGAGTGCCTCATCAAAGTGGCTTGGTAGAGGCGTGTGTTCAGAAATGCCCCGGCTCCAGGTAAGAGGCAGCAGGTCCCAGCTGTTGCCCTTTAATAGCTCTGACCCATGACACCTGGGAGTGCAGCCAAGTGGGGGCAGGTCACCCCCTCTCTCTGAATAGAGCCAGACCCCAGCTCCTGGAAAGCCATCTGGGCATTGCAGAGGTCCCAACCCTGAGGCCCCATCCACAGAACCCAGCGGGCAAGAGTCCACAGCCTCGCAGCTAGGCACTCTGCTCTCGGGAATGGATGCTCTTGAAGTTCTTCAGCTGCCACTGCAGAGCTTGCTGGGAATTGTAGTCCTCTGCAAGGGGTCCTAGGTGTAGGCGGTGTATTGACCTCTAACCCCCAAGTCACGTACATGGGAGTAACCCTCAGCTCCCCCCACCCCCTCATGCTGAGGGTTCCTGGTATTCTCAGCCTCCGCCAGAGGATGCTCCATTTCCTACCGCCCTGCTTGCTTTGCATGTCCCCAAAGCCTCCCACCACCTGTGTGCTGGGCTTCCCAAGAAGGTGGTGAAAAAGTCAGAACAGTGAGCACACCACAAAAAGCCACGTGGGAATCACCGTTCCACATCCTAACAAAATGTTTGAGGAGATGGCCAGGGACCATGAGGCGGGGGAGAGGGAGGAGGGAAAGACCTGATGTAAAAGTGGAAATTCTCCAGTTTCAGGGAGGTGATATCTCCAGGCGCCAGCCCAAGGAGAAGCACACCATTCCAAGGTGCAGATGATAAAACTGTCTACTAGGCCCTGTTTGATCTGAGAGTTCCCTGGAAGCACAACATTTATCTTTGTACAAAACGTTAACAGCTAACTTCTGCTTCTTGTAATCTGTTTATTCAAGGATGTAATAGGAGGCTTTATAAGCTGCCTCCTCTGGAAGCTTGGGACTGATCTCCTCTAACCCTGCGTGGTAGAGAGTCAGTCGCCGGCCGGCTAATAAAGGCTCATAATTAATCTCAATTGGCACCGCTGGTCTTAGAATTGTTCGCGCCATAACACCGAGAGATTGCTATTTCAGGGCCCGGTGCAGAGCTCTACGCCACGTTGCCTCGGTGAGGGTTCCTCCCCACCCCCACATTCCCGCCCAGTGGCTTGGAGCCGCGCCCCGCACTCCTTCCCCTCTGCTTTCTGAAGCACACATCCTAGGGAGTTGAGATGAAGGGCGCGAAGTGCCTCGGGCAGGATGACCATGCCCCCTAGCGGCAGGAGGCCGTGGTGAGAAGCCCGAGCTTGAAAACTCTGGAGGTTTAAGGTGGTGAGATTCAAGAGGGATGGTAGGTGGCAGGGCTGTGATTAGTGAGGCGAGTGAGGCACTGGCCTCTGGCACAGAATTTAAAGGGGTGCCTCAAAACTTAGTAATCAAGATAAATGGCATTTTAATGCAATATTTCAAAAGAAATTAATGTGAAAAATATATGGTGAACAAAATCAAAATTTTAAATAAAAATATCATTTAACCCATAATTTCATGACCCTCCTTCACACACCTCACCCAATCATGCCCCTAGTTCCAATAATTTTTTTTTTTTTAGAAAAACAGGTGGCCGGCACAGGCCGTAGTTCGCTGGTTAAAAATAAATTGCATTCAAATGTTATTATCTTGGTTGCCGAGTATTTCGTGTCCCCTTAAACTTTTCCGTAGAGGCTAGTGCTTCACTTATCTTACCCTAGTGCTGTTGTGGAAAAATATCCCCAAAGCTCCAAAACCCAGTCCAACGAAAAAACAAGCAGTAACTCAGAAAGAAGGAGAATTCAAATTTATTACACATGGTGCCAGACGAGCTAGTGTTCCGAAGATCTGGGCAGTGGTCTCAGTTGAAATATTGCTTATATACCAGAATTTTTACACAAGCTAATTGGTCAGTTTGAACTCGAATCTTTACAAATGATAGGCGTTGCTATGGAGACTACAAATAGTAACATTGGTAAGGCCAGGAGTTATCATGGGTTGCCCACAGATGCAAATCGTTACAGAAAGCGGGGAGCTGCTAGGGTACAAATAGTTACATTCATAGAGCAAAGGCACAAACAGTTACATTTGCAAGTCAAGCAAAGTGCAAAGGAGCTTTTGCAGGAGCCCTAGTATGCAGTAAGCATATTTGCAGAAAGCAAGCATATTTACAGAAACAGAAAGCTGATTAATTTTTAATGAAATTCCCCAAATTTCCTCTTCAATGCCACCTCTACCAAGTCCCTTCAGCTTTGTGAACTGCATATCTGTGCGGGCACCCAGAAGTGAAGTACATTTAGAAAAGACCCTGACTATGGTCTGAGTTCTGCCACCAGCCGCCTGAGTGACCTTGGACCAGCTTTGCTTCCTCATGGCCTCAGTTGATCTTTGTAAAATTAGGGATAGTCCAACTACGTGGTTGAGGAGAATCCTGTTAGTTCTCAAAAGCAGTGATTCTGCTTCGGAACAGTGGAACAAAAGATGAAGACTCAAATTTCACTAGAAACTCACCTGTATGTGAGTACAAAATGATCCTAGCATTGGTCCTGGTAACCAAGAATCGAAAACAGTGTTCATCAACGGTTAAATGGATATGTAAATTAATGATATTTCAAACAATGGAATACTATACAACAACAAAAACGAATGATTACAACCATGTGCAACTATTGGGGTAAATCTTGCAAACATAGTAGCACAAAAAGAAGCAAGACAGAATACGTACAGTTAAATTCCATTTCTATAAGGTCCAAAATCAGGCAAAACCACTATATGTGTATACAGTTTAGACATCTATATGTAGATAAGAAACTATAAAGACAAGCAAGAAATTATCATCACTAATGCCCGGATACTGTTCATAGCCCTAGAAAGGAAGAGGCGAGTGTGAAGTACACTCTGGGGTATATTTCTTGCTCTGGGTAGTGGTTATAAGAATTTTGCCTTTTAATTATTCTTTAAAATGCGCACATAGGTTTTATGTACTTTCCTGTATATAAGACATTTTTTAAATACTGGCAAAGATAGAAAAGCAGAACAGTGCCTGGCACATGGTAGTTAATAAATATTTGCAAAATATAATGATTGAGTGCTATAGTAGACCCTTGGTCACCCAGTAAGTGGCAGAATTATGATGGCCCTGAGGTCAGAAGCTTGGCGAAAATGAAATCTAAGTAGTGAGACTTTACCGTTCTTACCAGAGATGTGAGAGTGAAGTCCTGCCAGTTTTCAGGAACCCTTGAAGTGAGGAAGAGGCCAATTGTTAAACCTCTTATCCCCTAACCACATGATCCTGAAATTTTAGCCCAACTACTTTTTTACAATTATAGGAACAGCCGCATCATCTAGATCTAACATCTGAGGTCTTGGTGCAACTCATTAAACTACTATCAGCGCCTTCTTCTGATCATTATAATCTGCCTAGTCCTTGCCTGGTCCTCTTGGGTTGATGACCCACTAATGGACATTTAGTTGAGGGCCAGGGAAGGACTGAACTTGATGGGTCTACTATTCCATAGTCCTCCTATTCATAACTATCTACTTACTGCCTCTCAGTTGCACCGAGTCATGGGGATGCTTAAGAATTAGGCTCCTCCTTGGAGAGGTCAGACTCTAATTAACTTTTTCAGAATGCAAATCCCCTTGGAAATTTACCTAGTAAATTAATTAATAATTAATTGATAATTAATTAGTAAATAAATTAATTAATCTGTTATCAGCTATTTGCTCCTATCAGAAGGTTCACATTTCTAAGAAAGTTGCTGTCATCAGATAATAATGCCAACAGAGAGGTATCGGCTACGTTACCTCCTCCTTGAGAATATGGAGACCAGCAGGCCTGGAGGGATGTGGGGAACTGGGAGGATATGTGTAGATCTTGGAGTAGGGGGTGGGCATGGAGACAGGAATGTTTCAACCAATGCCCATCCTGAATCCTTGGCACCTCTGTTGCACTGTGCATGCCCCTCTATGAAAGTTAGTATCAACCCAAGGTCCCAAAGCTGCCTCATCATTGTGTGGAAGGCACAAGTGTTAGAGTTAACTTTAATGCCAACAAAACTGCTGTCCTCTGAGTGAAAGTATTCTTGGATAGATTCAAGAAAAACTCTTTAAAGAAATAAATTCTGGGAGCTATCTGTTTACTTGTCAGGAGAACTTGGTGAACTGAGAAGGGGAAGGTGCCCTAGATGGCAACTTCAGAAAGGCCTAAAAGTGGGAAACAGCATAATTAGGCTAAGTGGGTAGCTGAGGCTTTTGGTCCCCTGCCCCAAATCCCTTACCATTACCGATTTCTGTGCGTACTTCCTGATTTCCAGCTGCCAGCATCTGTTTTCTTTGACTGAAGACTCTCTGGACTCCAGAGTTGGCTGTGCCTGCTGTTGGCAGGCCAGAAGTGTGTGTTGAGAAAACAGCTATTTTGAGTTTATTTCCTTTGTGTTAGTGTACTGAAACTGTACCTTAGTCAGAAAGACCCTGTAGTTTTTTTTATTTCCCCAAAGTGGGAGCTCAGATGCTGTGGAAGCTACCTGCTGACTCTGCATGGGTAGCTTGTGCCTCTTTATTCAGCAGGTCATAATCTGCTTATTCTTCATTTAATACACCAACACAGGAGTATACAATATATTGTATAAACACTTAATATCTACATGCAAGAGAATGAATTTAGACCCCTACCTCTCAACCATATACAAAAATCAACTCAAAGTGGATCATAGACCTACATGTAAAAGTAGAATTTTTGTGACCTTGGATTAGGCATGTTTTCTTGGATATGACATCAAAATCACAAGCAGCAAAAGAAAAAATATATAAACTGAAGGCTATCAAAATTAAACTCTTTTTGCTTTAAAGAGCATCATCAAGAAAGTGAAAAGACAACCCACAGAATGGGAGAAATATTTTTCCAATCATATATCAGATAAGGAACTTGTACTTAGAATATATTTTTAAAAACCTATGGCAACTCAATAAGAAAAGACAAATAACTCAATTTAGAAATGGGAAAATGACCTTAATAGATAGTTCTCTGAAGAAGATATACAATTTCCAATAAGCACATGAAAAGATACTCAACATCATTAACCTTCAGGGAAATGCAAATCAAAACCACAAGATATCACTTCATACACACTAGATTGGCTATAATAAAAAAGACAAATAATTAACAAATGTCTGCAAAGATGTGGAAAGATTGGAACCTTCATACACTGCTGGTGGGAATGTAAAATGAGGCATCTGCCTTAGAAAACAGTTTGGCAGTTTCTCAGACGGTTGAACGTAAAGTGATATAATCCGGCAATTCCACTGCTAGGTATACACCCAGGAAAAATAAAAGTGTATTCCCCAAATATCTTATAGAAGCATTATTCATAATGGTCCCAAGGTAGAAACCCAAATGTCCATCAACTGATGAAGGAATAAATAAAATGTGGTATACCCATAAAATGGAATACTATTCCCAACTCAATGAGATCCAAAACAACTCAAAACAACAATTTCAGGAATTGAAAAAACAACTAGAGGAGCAGAGCAAGGAGATTGAAACCCTCAAAAAGAACCAAATAGAACTTCTGGAGATGAAGAACAAACTGCAAGAGTTGAAAAATGAAATAGCAAGCTTGGGAAATAGAGTCGACGAAATGGAGGAAAGGATCAGTGATACTGAAGACAGAAATCTAGACAAAAGTCTACAGCGATGCCACCCTGAACAAGCCTGATCTTGTCTGATCTCGGGAGCTAAGCAGGGTAGGGCCTGGTTAGTACTTGGATGGGAGACCACCTAGGAAGACCAGGTGCTGTAGGCATAAAACATAAAAAATAAAAAATAAGGATTGTATGCTGACAAGTTCCTTGCAATCTGTGAGGTCAACCAATAGTTGCCTAGCCTAAAAAAAAGAAAAATGTAAAAAAGAAAAAGAAATCTAGAAGAGAGAAACCTAAGAATGAAAAATAATGAAAGAGAAATTCAAGAACTAGCTGATACCATCAGGAGAAGAAACATAAGAATAATGGGCATTATTGAAGGCAAGGAAAAGGAGCAGGGACTAGAAAGCATTTTCAGACAAATATTGATGAGAATTTCTCAAATCTAAGAAATGAACTGGAGCTTGGAATTCAAAAAGTCAACAGAACACCCAATTATCTCAACCCAAAAAGGCCTTCACCAAGACTCGCTGTATTAAAATTATCAAAAATCAATGACAAAGACAGAATTCTCAAGGCAGCCAGGGAGAAAACGGTAACTTATAAGGGTAAACCCATTAGATTATCATCAGACTTCTAAGTGCAAACCTTACAAGCCAGAAAGGAGTGGAATCAAATATTTAAACTATTAAGTGAAAGGAATTAGCAGCCTAGAATAATGTACCCAGCTAAGCTCTCCTTTAGATACGAAGGAGAAATTAAGACCTTTCCAGACATACAAAAATTGAGGGAATTTTCCACTACGGGGCCCGCACTACAGGAAATACTAAAAGGGGTCAGTTCACCTAAAACAAAATGACAAAAAAAACAATAACAACAACAACAACAACAACAACAACACATAATTAGGAGTAAAGTGACTATCGGGCAAATAGAAGCAGAGGAGTGCAACCCTTACTAAGAACAGGGCATTATAAGCTTAAATAATAACAAGAGAATTGTTATAATAAGATAGTAATGAATGTTCAGCATACATAGCAACAAAATTAAATAACAATGACTGAAAAGGCGGGGAGGGATTCAAAGATCCAAATTTGCAAAGGGGAAAGGAGATAAGGCACATGTAGAAGAAAATGGATAACTGTCATTTACATATTCATAACGGTAACCACATGCCAAAGATTCAGAACCGAAGTATATAATATAAAACAAGAAAGACCAGAGGGAAAACCCACAAAAGCCAACCAAAATAAAGAAAACAGAAACAAAAGGACAAGGAAACAACGGAAACACCGAGCTACCAGAAAGCAAAAGATAAAATGGCTATAAGAAGACCTCATATTTCAATAATCACCCTAAATGTAAATGGACTGAATTCACCAATAAAAAGGCACAGAGTTGCAGATTGGATCAAAAAACAAAACACAACCATATGCTACCTTCAGGAGACACATCTCAGCTCCAAAGACAAATATAGACTCAAAGTGAAAGAGTGGAATATGATATTTCAAGCAAATGGCATTCAGGGAAAAGCGGGAGTAGTGGTACTAATATTAGATGAAATAGATTTCAAAATAAAAAAGGTAAAGAAAGATACCGAGGGACATTTCATAATGAGAAAGAGAATCATGCACCAAGAAGAAATAACATTTGTTAGTATCTATGCTCCCAATCAGGAAGCCCTGAAACATGTAAAGCAGTTACAGAACTAAAGGAAGAAACAGAACGAAACTCTATCACAGTAGGGGACTTAAATAGCCCACTGTCGGATATGGACAGATCATCCAAACGGAAAATCAATGTGGAAATAACATCCTTAAATGACACATTAGACCAATTGGATGTAATTGACATTTATAGAGCCTTCCATCCCAAAACAGCTGCTTATACATTCTTCTCTAGTGCACATGAAACATTCTCAAGAATCGACCACATACTGGGACACAGACATACCTTCAACAAAATATAAGAGGGTTGAAATCATACCAACCATATTCTCTAATCATAATGCTTTGAAACTAGAAATCAACTGCAAAAAGAAAGCAGGAAGAACCACAAATACATGGAGATTAAACGACATGTTACTGAAGAATGACTGGGTCAGAGAAGAAATAAAAAGAAAGATCAAAAGATATATAGAAACAAATGATAATGATAGTACAACATATCAAAACTTTTGGGACACCGCAAAAGTGGTCCTAAGAGGAAAGTTCATATCATTACAGGCTTACCTCCAAAAACAAGAACGAGCCCAAATAAATAACCTCATGCTTCATTTTAAAAAAAAACAGAAAAAGAAGAACAAATGAAGCATAACATCAGCAGAAAGAAAAGAAATAATCAAAATTAGAGCGGAAATAAATGAAATTGAAAACAAACGAATGAAAAAAAATAGAAAAAAATAAATGCAACAAAGAGCTGGTTCTTTGAGAAGATTAATAAAATTGACAAACCCCTGGCTAGACTCACTAAAGAAAAAAAAGAAAGGACACAAATAAACAAAATCAGGAATGAAAGAGGGGAAATTACGACTGAAATCGCAGAAATACAAAGGATCATACAAGAATACTATTAAAAAGTATATAATACCAAATTGGATAATTTAGAAAAAATGGAACAGTACTTAGAAAAATACAACCTTCCTAGACTGAATCAATAAGAACAGGAAAATCTAAATACACCGATCAGCAGTATGGAAATTGAAACAATCATCGAAAACCTACCAAACAGTAAAAGTTCAGGACCAGATGTCTTCACCAGTGAATTCTACCAAACATTCAAAAAAGATTTAATACCTATTCTCCTCAAACTCTTCCAAAAAATTGAATAGGAGGCAATACTTCCCAACACATTTTATGAGGCCAATATTACTCTGATACCAAAACCTGGTAAAGATAACACAAAAAAAGAAAATGACAGACCAATATCTCTCATGAACACAGATGCGAACATCCTAAATAAAAAACTAGCGAACCAAATACAGCAACATATTAAAAGGTTTATACACCACAATCAAATGGGCTTCATCCCAAAGGCACAGGGATTGTTCAACATACGCACAACATAAACAAATTAAAAAATACGAATATGATCATATCAATAGAAGCAGAAAAAACCTTCGACAAGATACAGCATCCATCTATGATCAAAACACTTAATAAAATCAGTATAGAAGGAAAGTACCTTAACATAATAAAGGCCATATATGATAAACCCACAGCCAACATTATACTTAATGGTGAAAAACTAAAAACCTTCCTTCTAAGATCAGGAACAAGGCAAGGCTGTCCACTATTGCCACTCTTATTCAATATAACATTGGAGGTCCTAGTGAGTGCAATTAGACAAGAGAAAGATATAAAAGGCATCCAAATGGGAAATGAAGAAGTCAAACTGTCACTATTGCGGATGACATGATTCTCTATATAGAAAACCCTAAAGACTCCACAAGAACACTACTAGAAACAATAATCAAATACAGTCGTGTATCTGGATCCAAAATTAACATTCAAAAATCCATATCGTTCTTATGCTCTAATAATGAAGCATCAGAAAACGAAGTGGGAAAAATAATTCCTTTTGCAATTGCAACATAAAGAATAAAATACCTAGGAATAAATCTAACGAAACATGTGAAGAACCTATATAATGAAAACTACAAGACCCTATTAAAAGAAATTGAAGAAGATACAAAGAAATGAAAAGATATTCCGTGTTCATGAATTGGAAGAATCAACATAGTTAAAATGACCATATTACCTAAAACACTATACAGATTTAATACAATCCCCATCAAAACCCTATTGGCATTTTTTAAAGAAATAAAACAAAAAATCATCAGATTTGAATGGAAGCACAGAAGACCCCCAATTACCAAAGCCATCCTGAGGAAAAAGAACGACACTGGAGGCATCGCTCTGCCCAACTTCAAATTATACTACAAAGCGACAGTAATGGAAATGGCATGATATTGGCAGCAAAACAGGCACAAGGACCAGTGGAACTGAATAGAGAGTCCAGAAGTAAACCCATATTTATATGTGCAAATAATCTTCGACAAAGAAGCCAAAAACATACAGTGGAGAAAGGAAACCCTCTTCAATACATGGTGCTGGGAAACTGGAAAGCCACCTGCAAAAGTATGAAATTAGACTGTTGTCTATCACCATACACCAAAATTAACTCAAAATGGATTAAGAACCTATATTTAAGACCTAAAACAATAACATGTATAGAAGAAAACATAGGAACTAAACTCAAGGATCTTGGACTTAAAGAGGATTTTATGAATTTGACCTCAAAAGCAAGGGAAGTAAAAGGTAAAATAAATGAATGGGACTACATCAAACTAAAAAGCTTCTGCTCAGCAAAATAAATCGTCAACAAAGTAAAGTGAGAACCATCCAAATGGGAAAATATATTTGCAAGCAACACCTCCAATAAGGGCCTAATATCCAAAATATATGAAGAACTCATAGAACTCAATAACAACAACAAAATGACCCAATCGAAAAATGGGAAGAGAACCTGAACAGACGCTTCTTTCTAGAGGACATACAAATGGACAACGACTATATGAAAAGATGCTCAACATCGCTTGCTGTTAGGGAAATGCATATGAAAACCACACTGAGATACCATCTCACACCCGTTAGAATAGCTACAATCAACAGGATAAGTAATAACAAATGTTGGAGAAGATATGGAGAAAAAGGGACCCTCATACACTGCTGGTGGGGCTGTGAATTGGTATAGCCACTTTGGAAAACAGTATGGAGGTTCCTCAAAAAAACTAAGAATAGATCTACTATATGATCCAGCAATCCCTCTACTGGGCATTTACCCCAAAGACTTGAAGACCCATATCTGTAAAGATATTTGCACACCGATGTTCATAACAGCATTATTCACGACGGTCAGGATATGGAAGAAACTGAAGTGTCCTATGATAGATGATTGGCTAAAGAAGCTGTGGTACATATGTACAATGGAATATTACTCAGTCATAAGGAGAGATGAAATACTGCCATTTGTGACAACATGGATGGACCTCGAGATAATCATGCTAATGAAATAAGCCAGACAGATAAAGTCGAAAATCACATGATATCACTTATATGTGGGATATAAACCTAAAAGCAACAAATGAGCAAGACAAACAAACAGAGACTCATGGACTATAGGCTAGTGGTTACCAGTGGGCTATAGTCTAGTGGTTACTAGTGGTGTGGGGACGAGGGGAAAAAAACATATATATGTTGGTTTTGGTCAAGATGGTGGAATAGGTGAATACTGTACTCACCTCCTCCCATGACCACATCAAAATTACAACTAAATTATAGAACTCTGAAGCCAGCTGAACAGAACTCTACTAACTAAGGATAAAAAGGAGAAGCCATGTTGAGACCGACAAGAGGAGTGGAGACACAAAATGGCCTGGTCTCACATTTGTGGTGGATGAGAATCAGCAGGGCTCCAGTGCTGGGATGAGGAGCCCCCACAACATCTGGCTTTGAAAATTAGCAGGGATTCCATCCAGGTGTGACAGAAAGCTGCTCGAAACCCAGGCATCCTATTAAAAGGCCCGTGCACATACTCACTTGCTCACAAATACCCTGGACACTAGCAAAGGGACAGCAGCTCAAAGTGGCCAGAGACCTGTGGGAGAAATTGAATTGTGTGGCTTCAGGGTAAGGGCTGGAGGGAGAGTTACCAACTTTCCTCTGTTGAGCCCTCCTCCAACATGGCCTGCAGGTGCAGATGGGTGCCAAATTTGAATCTACATTAACCTGGTGAACACCACTCGTCCTACCATGGTGACTCCCTGAGATCTCCCCATACCCAACTGTGTACTGCCTTTGGCTCTTTCAGCAGCTGCTCCTCATAGGTAGCCAGCCAGCCTCCGCCCTTGCCGCAGACTTTTAGAAAACTTTTCAAGGTCTGCAGGCCCCAGGCAGGTGGTTGCTGGTATTGGCATGCCCTGTGCCTCTTGCTGATCAGCCCCAGGCCTAGCACTGCTGGCGGCTGGCCTCAGGGCACAGTGTTGCCTCTCCCACATGCCTTTGGTCCCAGCATAGGCAGCCACCAACTGCAGATCACTTTGTAGCTCCTATCAAGTGGCCCCAGGCCGGGCACAGGCAGCATCTGACTTTGGTCCATACCAGACCTCCTCCTAAGTGGCCCCAGAAATAACATACCCAGTGGCCAGCTTTAGAACACAATAGAGCACCAGCTGATTGCCTCCACGAAGGGCATACCCAAAGGGTGGTCTCAGCAGGCACCAGAGCCCTGCTGGGGCAAATCATGCTCTGTGAGGTCAGCCCACACACAGCAGCTTGTCCACTGTGGCTGTGGCCAATTCTCACAGCCAGTCAGCCTGAAGATCAACTCCACCCACTGATGTGCTGACAGCAATCAAATCTCAATTACAAAAGGAAATTACAACCCACACAAGGGACATTCCCGAGGCACCCAATGCAGGTGACCAGGGAGACTGCACTGCTGGACCCCACAGAACAGCTACTACATAAGACCACACTGCTAAGACTGGGAGATGCAGCAGATCTACCTAATACCTAGAAACAAACACAGACAAGTAGCTAAAATGAGGAGACAAAGAAATGTCCCAAATGAAAGAATAGGCAAAATCTCCAGAAATATAATTAAACAAAATGGAGGTAACCAAGCTACCAGATAAAGAGTTCAAAACACTGGTTATAAGGATGCTCAATGAACTTAGGAGAAGAATAGACGATCTCATTGAGAACTTCAACGAAGAGATAGTAAACATAAAATAGGACACAGAAACCATAAAAAAGAACCAGTCAGAAATGAAGAATACAATAACTGAAATAAAGAATCACTAGAAGGAATCGACTGGATGAAGCAGAGGACCAAATTAGCAATTTGGAAGACAAGGTAGCAGAAAACACCCAATTAGAACAGCAAAAAGAAAAATGAATTCAAAAAATGAGGACACATAAGAGACCTCTGAGACAAATTCAAACATAACAACATTTGCATCATAGGGGTACTGGGAGGAGAAGAGAGAGAACAAGGGATTGAGAATCTATTTGAAGAAATAATGACTGAAAACTTCCCTAACCTGGCTAAGGAAATAGACATACAAGTCCAGGAAGTGCAGAGGATCCTAAATAAGATGAATCCACATCAGGATTCAGGCCCACATCAAGACATATCATAATTAAAATGCCAAAGGGTAAAAACAAAGAGAGAATCATAAAAGCAGCAAGAAAAATCAGTTAGTTACCTACAAGGGAGCTCCCATAGATTGTTAGCTGATTTCTCAACAGAAACTTTGTAGCCCAGAAAGGATTGGCATGAAACATTCAAAATGATGAAGAGCAAGGACCTATAACCAAGACTACTCTATCCATCAAGGCTATCATTTAGAATCAAAGGAGAGATAAAAACTTCCTACACAAGAAAAAACTAAAGGAGTTCATCACCACTAAACAGTATTAAAAGAAAATTTTATGACACTTCTTTATGAAGAAGGAAAAAAGAAATAAGTATGTATAATGAAATGGCAATAATTATGTACCTATCAATAATTACTTTAAATGTAAATGTATTAAATGCTCCAATCAAAAACACATAAGGTAGCTAAATGATAAGAAAACAAGACCCATACATATGCTGTCTATTAGAGACCCACCTCAGATTGAAAGACACACACAGACTGAAAGTAAAGGGATACAAAAAGGTGCAAACGAAATGAAAAAAAAAAAAAAGCTGCGGTAACAATATTTATCTCAGACAAAATAGAGCTTAAAACAAAGACTATAATAAGAGACAAAGGACATTACATAATAATAATAAAAAAAGGATCAATCCAACAAGAAGGCATAACCCTAGTAAGCATTTATGAACCCAACGTATGAGCACCTAAATATTTAAGGCAAATATTGATACACATAAAGGGAGAGACTGACAGTAATATAGTGATTGTAGGGGACTTTAACACCCCATTAACATCAATGAATAAAATCATCTAGGCAGAAAATCAACAAAGAAACAGTGGCCTTAAATGACACAATAGACTAGACAAATTTAATTTATATTTTTAGACATTTCACACCAAAGAAGCAGAATATAATATGTTTTCCAAGTGCACATGGAACATATTCCAGGATAGACCACGTGTTAGGCCACAAAACAAGTCTCAATAAATTTAAGAAGATTGAAATCATAACAAGTGTCTTCTACAATCACAATGTTATAAAACTAGAAATCAAGAAAACAAGAAGAAAACTGAAAAACACACAAACAAGTGGAGGCTAAATAACATGCTACTAAACAATGAATGGGTCAACAGTAAGATCGAGGGAATAATCAAAGATACCTTAACATAAATGGAAATGAAAACGCCATGACCCCCAAATCTGTAGAACACAGCCAAAGCAGTTCTAAGAGGGAAATTCATAGTAATACAGGCCTATTTCAAGAAACAAGAAAAATCTCAAATAAATCTAAATTTACACCTAAAATAACACCTAATTTACACCTAAATAAATCTAAATTTACACCTAAAATAACACCTAATTTA